>NC_090785.1:6207500-6415000 GCF_040054535.1 Antennarius striatus
AAGATCATCTTAATAAATATGACTACACATACACATATACATGATATTGATGCAAATCAATGTAATTAATTTACATTAAATTAAGATTAAATCTGTATCCATCCCCTAAGGGGATTTTTTGCCCACTCTAGTGTTAGTCTATGTTGTTAATTAGATATATAATATATATGTGTACAGACGTGTCACACATACACACATGCGCGCACGCACTCACGCATGCATGCATTAACTAACACACACACACACACACAAACACACAGGGGGGCTGTAAGAATAAAAATGAGAGATAGAGTGGCGGGCTGCTCCTTTATGGTGTACCCCCGATGATGAATTTATAAAGAGGATGGTGCCTTGCTCAAGGGAACCTCGGCGGTGTTCGTGTTCCTGGAGGTGATCTGGCACCTCTCCACTGTCAGTTCACTCTCTGACATTTTTTTGCCTGACATTGGTCTTGAACCAGCCACCCTCCTGTCCCCAGCCCAAAACTTAGTTGGCTGAGCTACTGCCACCCCAACTAGATCATCATCTCATACATTTTTAGTCAGTATTTGCTGCATGCAGTTTGTGCTAGTTTCACCTTTTCTTAAGTTCTGTCCTTCAGATTTTTTCAGGTTTGTCACTAGATGATAATGGTAATAGCAACAGGCTTCTAATTGTTTTGTAATACTTCCGTGATATCCAGCAGAGAATACTTATGCTGGGTCTTTAATGCGCCTTTATTTAATAATAATCTCAAGAGTGATCTTAACAATAATCTCGTTGTATAAATGTATGGTGGAGTCAAAGATCAGAATCATCCCATAACAAAAAAGCAAAAAAGAGAACAATAGACCAAAAAAAACCCCACTACTATTTGCATACCTGCCACATTTGCAGGTACTTCGTAGACATGATCTCATGACTTCAGCTGGTAGTAACATCAAACCAAGAATTGGTTAGTAGGAGAGGGTTTCTCAATGAGTGATTAAAAGTAACCTTTAGAGCTATGGAGAAGCTGTTAGCCATGCCCTTTCTTTCCCTCAAAATGTCATCTTAGAACTCTGGTGTAATGATGCTACTATAGTTTCAAGGCAATTACACTGCCTCTAAATTGATCCCAAAGCATTGGACGCGTGGGTGGGAGAAAAAAAAAAAAGGTACATGCCAATCCAACAAATCAGGTGGACAAGAATAAAGGAAATGAGCATCAAAGATCTATTAAAAACTTTTTTTTACTTTTTCCAAACAGATTTTACTTTTGAAGAAGACATACGTTTTTTCACAACTATATCTGAGATAGCATTCCGTTTATGACGTTAACAACAGCATGATTGAACATGCCAGCTGGAGAGCTGGAAGTGTCTCAACCATTCTCTGCTCTTTTTATTAATGTGGAAGGGCCGCTTCTATGGCGACTTCCATGTATAGCAACAACAGGGAGTGTTTCACCCACTGTGAGCCTTGTTTCGACAGAGCCTTAATTAGTGTAGCCAAGGAAATTCTCTGATGCACTGCCAATCAATTCATGACAGTCTGTGTGAGAAGACGATTATGTACTTATGTCAAACTGACAAGAAAAAATACATACCTAGCATGTAGTAGTAGCCTTTTTCTTTTTCTCTTTTTTATTTTTCTTTATAAATAATCATTCAAATATACAAAATATAAATTGTTTTGCCCTCTCGCATTTATTAAAGGGGTCCTACTATGAAAAACACATTTGTTCAGGTCTCCACATATACATACAGTAATTGTCCCGAGTAACCCTACAAACTCTTAGAATCTGTAAAGCAAAGGCTTCCTTGGGATGTGGCACATCCTAAGCCTGTGTTTTGGAGTTGCTCTGTTAAATTTTCTTAATACAAAGTTTCTTTTTAAATTGTAAACTTCATTTCTAGTGTTACATAAGACAGCTTAATGTACGGTCTAGCTATTGCATATGTATTACAACACGTATTAGCATAGCATTTTTTATCTGCTGACCAAGATCTTTTATTAACTTGTGAGTTTAAGCAGGATTTTTGTGCAAATTCAAGATTACTGTTGAAGTTGATGACACTGCACTATATTTAGACTTATAAGGACATTATAATAAAAAGAAGAAGAAGGAAAACAGCAGAAGTGCACATGAAATAATACATAGCATACAATTCACTCTAGTAGACAGTAGCAGACTTTTAGACAACTGCAGGTGTCTCCTGCTCTCACCTTTGTCTTGAGGTATATAATCACACTCTAGCACAAGTAGGAAATGGCTTGGAGTTATACAGTGACCTCACAAAATCTGCTATACATGAACTGTTTCTGTGTTTTGGTCATAGTGGTCTCGGATCAGTTTTCACTTCAATTCTAAAGTTGGGGCTTAACTGTCAAGGAAAGTAATTTCCCTTTTTCACATCTTCCACAAATCTCCCAGTCTGTTTTACGATTAAAGTTTGAAAGTAGGGAAGATTGAGAGCAGGTGTACGGTGACTGGGATCAGTGTAGCAGAAAGCTTTGGGATTGAAAGGACTTGGCCTGACAGTTACAGTATGCTCCTCTCCTCTACACTCACTGCCAGGCCCCAGCTGAGGCCATCTGTTTGGGTGACACCACATGCCTGCATATACAGTATGTTTGATAAATTATATAAGTGTTTACTTTCACAGAAAATGTAGCCAGTCCACAGACATACAGAGACATTTGTATATTATATAATACACACACACACGCACACGCGCACACACACACACACACACACACACACACACACACACACACACACACACACACACACACCACCACCGTTACTGAGCACGTTTCTATCACCTTTATGTGATGTCAAGTTCTTGATTATAATACTATATACGGCTTTTTCTCGCATGTTTTATTAAATGTGTCACTGACACTGATAGAGAACATTTTTGAAACTTTTGAAACATTAGTACTATTATAAGATAATACTAATGATAGTCTGTCTGGTTAATCTACTTGGCTAATTTGAATTGTGTGTTTCTTTTTGGGCTATATTCAATATTCTGTACATCATGGCTTTGCATACATTGTGGAATACACATTAAATCTAACATGGGTTTCAACAAGATAATTTGGAAACCCTAGAGACAATTTTGGTCCTTTTCATTATTTTTTTCAGGAAAGCAATGTGAGATACCCATAACAATAAGACATCTTCCCATCCTTTTTGTCACAGTGCAGTTTCTAAAATAATTCTTGGGCAAACCAAACCCAATCAAGCTACAGTGAGTGGATCTTCTTCGCTCTGTCTTTGTTTAACTGAAAATTTCTTTGTGTGCATAACACATCATTCGTTCAAATTAAAGCTCCAGTTTCTTCAGGAAATACTGCAGTAGGTCCAGAAAAATAAAAGAAGAAGAAGGAGCTCGCTGCATTTTCTGTTAGATCACAAAGATGAACTTCACAGCAATTGCACACAACTATACCTTTCTTTTAAATAATGTCTTAAACTGTGTACAACTGAATGCAATGAGTAAGGCAGACGCTGACTTTTTATTTGCCTTTGACTTATAGTTGACTTATAGCCATGCTGCATTCAAGACCATCATCCAAATAAGTCTTGCAGATGTCATTAACTTTACCCTACTGCCTGTTTCTGTTCAACAGTGTCACATAATTGGCTGTGAGATGCACATTTTGGTTTATTTCTACAGTATGTTTGTTTTTAGTTTTGAGGAACTTGAAAGTCAAGTCTGTTCCCACTGTCACTTCCAAGCTCCATCTGGTGTGGCTGCCATTAAATGAACAGAGTGAATGTTGCAGCGGGTGTATTGCTGTTTATTCACAGAGCTGCAGTCACTGGCTCTCTGAAAACACGCTAAAGTTGAATTTGTATGTAATGTCCTGCTTTTTCAAGCTATTTACTATATTCAAGCTATTTACTATATATATATATATATATATATATATATATATATATAGAGAGAGAGAGAGAGAGAGAGAGAGAGAGAGAGAGAGAGAGAGAGAGAGAGAGAGAGAGAGAGAGAGAGAGAGAGAGAGAGAGAGAGAGAGAGAGAGAGATTTGATTTTTAACATCACATTTATTCATAAAAGTGAAATTAAGTGAAATAGTCTATCCATCTATCTATCCATTCATCTACTGTATCTGTCTGTTTGTCTGTCTATATATATATATATATATATATATATATATATATATATATATATATATATATATAGAGAGAGAGAGAGAGAGAGAGAGAGAGAGAGACAGAGACAGAGACAGAGACAGAGACAGAGACAGAGACAGAGACAGACAGACAGATACAGTAGATAAATGGATAGATAGACAGACAGACAGATAGATAGATATTATTATTAGTAGTCTCTGCTTCTTTCACAAGGTTTATCATCTTACCCCATATAATAGTTTTGGCTCTTTATTTGGGAGAAAATGTTTTAGTTGAGCCTTGAGACATAGTGGGAGTTTCTGGCGTCATCCAAACTCAAGAGAGACATTCCCGTCCTTCATCTGCCGGTCAGGGGCGGGGAGGGTAAGGCTCGGCTGAGCTTCCCAGCACATGATGTGCTGTAGACAGCTGTGTTCTTTTCCCTATCTAACCGCCTAAATGTACACTCTCTCACACACATCATGAACTCACAAGAATGTTTTTTTCAGTATCATTTGATATGTCCTCTGAGTTAAATGTGAAATGGGAAAATATTTTTCCATGGTCTATTGTCATTAACTCCCATCTCAGTCATTTTGATGTTTGTTTTTTTCACATCCCGCTTCAAATGGGTGATGCATAGTAATTGTCAGTGTTTGTGTGTTCGTCCATTGGTTCGTCTGTTCGTTGGTCAATTATTTTCTCAGATAGAAAAAAGAAACAAAGAGCACATTACTTGCGTGGCAAAGCGGATGAAAATGAGATGATGACCTTAACCTTGAGAAAACTAGGTCAAAAAAGTTATATGCTCCATAATAGGTGGTGTAACAACAAATAAATGGAATGAGACAATAATAATGATAGGAAGTGGGTGTGGTTTGACTGGAAATGGGTGGGGCTTAAATCACTGCATTATTTTAAATCTAAAATTGATATGGATTGATCACAAGTTGCTATATGTATTGTTTATTTTAAAACTATTTACTGAACAGCCTCAAAATTAAGATTCAAATCAATGTTTTTGATCACAAAAGAGAATTAGGTATTTACAGAACACGTTTTTTATGGAACTTAGTCAGAACATGAATATTCTTAAGTCTATGAATGAATATTTACCTAAGAGCCTCAGACTTGAGATTCAACACTTTTGATCACAATAGTAAAGGAACTATATATAGAACGAGTTAACACAAAGTGCATTAATGAAGTGCATGCAATAAGAAATTATCAACTACGAAGTATGCATGAACAAGAATTGTCATACTTAACAAAACTTTTAATTTTTTTCTTCTTTTTCAGTTTTTTTTTTTATAATCAAACTTTGTTTTTTTCAATAATTTATTTTTAGCACCTAAGGTTCTTTTTTCTTTTTTCTTTTTTTCACATAAATTTAAACAATGTTGATTGCGGTGAGTGTGTGTGTGTGTGTGTGTGTGTGTGTGTGTGTGTGTGTGTGTGTGTGTGTGTGTCTCAGTATAGAAAGTATAGAATTATCAATTTGAACAGAGTTTAGAACAAACAGGTACAAAAAAAAGACGAGTGGAGGCGGTGGTTAAATGCACGTATATGTGCAACAAAAAAACAAGAATAAAGTTCACCAGGTAACCAAACACCGGAATAGAGGCAAGCTGAAGAAAGACGTGAGCTACAGTGAAGCCACCAACAGAGAGATCAGCAAATGTCTGCGTGTGCCGGAGAGTGGGACAGGGACAAGCTCCGCTCTAGCAGCATTCTGTAGGGAGGGGTGGGAAGTATGTGTGACTGACCAATCACAGAGCATGAAAAAAGTCAGGGTTTTCCTTCAGTCCAATCATGAGTATTAACGGATATCCAACTCAACCCTAATTGTTATATTGTTTGTATGTATGACAATCTTCTCATTAAGTCTTCTCAGGCTGTGGCGTCATTTCTTAGGTAGAATAAATCAAACACATTTTACAATTAGGTAAGAACTGTCCATAATCTGTCAGTTCATATTGTTTTACTTATTTCACTCTCAGAGCATGTGGATTTATTTATATTTATCCATATATTGTTCTCTTATCTTACTGAGCCATAATGATCTTTCCATCTCCTGACTGTAAATGAATAGTGTTCGTTATTTAATACAAGCTCATGATTTTTTTTATTTTTATCCCCTAGTCATATCCAAAGGAATTCACTGACTTCTGAGCATGCTGACAGAACTGTCAAACTTTAATATATTTTAGAATTAGTTTTATCTTGTTTTACATGTCTGCAGGCATTGTATTAAGTCAGGTGGTTATTGCATTTTCTTTGCAGTACAGATGAATATCAGTCCCTGGGTTAGAGAAAGCCCATCAAGTCATTTGAAACCTCTTTCTCCCATTTGTAAAGCTGGATTTTTTCTCTCTTTCTCAATTTCCTCACAGTTCTTATAACGAGGACAAAAGTTGTGGAATTCACCGCCGTGTGCTGTTTTTAATCCCGTGAATAAGTATGCTTAGAGTAGGGCTGTGACATTCATAGAGCAGCATTTTAAAAAGATTTGCCCCAGTATGCTCTGTGATCAGCATTGCGTTGTGCATATCCAGCATGTCCTTAAAGCGCTCCAGGCATTCTGATTTGACTTATTTTCTTCAGTAAGCCCCCCCCCCTCACCCTTAGAAATCATCTTGCTCTTGTAACATGCTTAGTATTGCTTTCTTTCGGAAATAGTATCCAAAACAAGGTCACTGCCAAATTCTTAAGTCTTTTTGGAGGTTTGAACTGACATTCTCACTTTCAAAGTCAATTGCTGTCATGTAGCAGGTTTGTCACAAGAAAAAGTACAAATGCCAGTGTTATAAACAGAGCTTTGAGATTTAACGACAGCTGGTTAAGCTTTTGTTGATATTGCTCATGAACAATTATGTTTCTTATCTTAAGGAAGCCTCAAGTCTTTCATGTCACAGGCAATTTATATACGCTATGTCAGTGGTGGGTTGGAGTTCTGTTGGAGGTTTCACACAAAAAGCAGTTTGGTTAAAATTTACTGATAGACTTGAATTAAACCGACTTGAGTTTCAGATATCTTTAATGTATTGCTACATGTATTTTTGTGCAGCAGTAATGTTCATCTCTTCCAAGTCCACATAGTTTTGACTTATCACACCTCGCCAGAACTACAGTTAGTTAAGCTGCACAATGGAATCATCACTTATCAGTCAATAGTAATACACAGCTAAAATAAAATGTAAGGATGATGAAATATGAATAAATATTTTTGTTAGGGTGTCTTTTTTTTTTAAGTCATCTGTCCTTGTCAGCAAAATGAGTCCTGCAACTATTCACTTAAGACCTCGGGGCTCCATCCTCATGCATTATTTAATTATTAATTTGCAACTGTAGATTTGTCTTCTGTCACTCTGAGGCTAAGAAAGGATGGCTGAAAGATTGTTCTCCCTAGTCATCTTCCTGCAGTCAACAGCAGTGGTCCATTATTGTGCTTTTATTGAATTCTTGTAAAATTGCTTGTTTTCAAGGTTCTAGAGATGGTATCTCTGCTTCTTATTAGCACCTTCTCATCACCTCCAGGGTCTCACCTGCAACTTGTTTTGTGTGAGGATAGCATGCTACTTTGTTTCCCCATGACTATCCTTCATGTGTTTTTATATTATTCTCTCACACATTTGTTTAAATGTGTGTGTGTGTGTGTGTGTGTGTGTGTGCGTGCGTGCGTGCGTGCGTGCGTGCGGGCGGGCGGGCGGGCGTGTGTGTGTGTGTGTGTGTGTGTTCAAAATGCCTATTACATTGCAAGTAAAGACATAATCGGTTTTCTCTATGTGTTTGTAGCTTTTGAAATAGTGAGACTAAGTGTAAGTGGTGCTTCACAGGCTTAATAACACACTTTCTGTTGATTGATATTAATAATAATGTTAAATGAATTCATACTTACCTTTTTCCATTCATACTTAAGTTTTTCTTCTCATCTCTATTTTGCCCTTTCATAGCCCCACTTTAGAGATCACCATATTGCCAGCAATCAGAAACAAATGCTAGGTTAGCTTGCATGTTATTGAATATTTCAAAATGACTTCACTGACTTATATAAACCCATAAATAATGAAATAATCCATTTATAAATTCCCGATTCAATGTCACAAGTTTAGCATTTCAGCAAACAAATCAAATGCAAACATAAGACAGACAAACTGGAGTAACACCAGCTTAATAAAAATAAAGCTGAAATCCAAACCCAATCCAAGTAGTTTGCATTAAAGGGATTTATCAGTGTTCCTACAAAATGCATCAACTGAATAATGAATTTTGACCACATTTTAAACCAGTTAGTAACATTTGATAATGCCAATGGGATAAATGCACAGAAGGCTAATCAGAGACAGGTAAAAGTAATAGGAGTGGGAAGAAAACAAAGACAGGATGTGGCAAGCAGAGCAGGACAGATGATGAGTGAAATTGCAAAATAGAACTGCAACTAAATAAACTAAAACCCCAAACCATGAGACTGGATATGTCAAAAATGCCATACATGTGCAAGAAAACTAAGTGAAGTAGAACCATCACTTTTAATGAGTTTCTTGAAAGCATAACTAAAACTTAAGCTATGAGTGATGATGATACTGATTGGCAGAAATGCCACTTTAAAGGCTGGTTTCAGAGAACTTGCAATATTATGCCTTTCTGGTGACTGTGTGTACTTGGGTTTATTGTGTGCTCAAGGACAATACATTGTCATTGACCATGCTTTACAAATAGCATTATAAAGCCATGAATCCTGTTCTTCTAAATGGCTTCTATATAATTTGTATTTTAAAATCTTAATATTGTTTTGATACTGAATTTAAGTCTGGCTCATTCTTTATGATTTTCAGATCGCGCATGTGTGTGTGTGTGTGTGTGTGTGTGTGTGTGTGTGTGTGTGTGTGTATATTAGAAAAACGCTAGCCTGCATGTTTTCCAAAATGTGAGCTGCAAAAAAAATTTAATCAGACTGTAATTCATACACGGATTGCACAGCTGTAAGGCCTGTTTTCTTTCTTTTTTCCCTGGATGAATATAGCTGTTTGGATATTTATTGGCTTTGTTCCAGCAAGCAAACCCGCAGCTGTTAAATTATTTTTGACCAACTCTGCAATTTCTTACCTGCAGTGCCACGTCGCATAGAAAATTCTTGAGTGCAGAATTTTTAGTCTTGCCCAAGGCTACTAAGAAGGCCTGTTCAGCTTATTGATTGGCTTTTTATTATAGGGATGTGGGTGTGCACTGAGGAAGAGGTGAATGTCACACTGAGTGGCAAGTTGTCAGGTAGCTGTGAGCGACCCATTGGTTGACTGGATGAAAGTTAAACATTATCCTACAATCTTGTCTCGCAACACGAGTAAGCTTGCCTTGGAGTGGGGTGGGGGAATGTATTGGGATGTGGGTTCAATTTATTGACCAAGCCAGAACCCCTCACCTGCCTAGACCCTGCCTGACTCATACAGATTGTCCATGGTCCTAGCCTTGTCTAAAGAGATGTATTGTGCTATTGATTTAAATCTTAACCTTTGTAGCGATTGTCCAACTTTATACTGCTTTATAAATATACCATCTAGTGTTCAGCTGTAAGTTTTCTTGAAGCTGAAGCTGCCAGTTTGTAATGTCTCTTTTATCCTTAGCCAGAGGGATCTAAAATCCCATCATCCTCATTCTGTAATTAGTCCTACTAGGACCCAAATCAATCATATGCACAGCCAGGAGGAAAGGTCATTCTCAGTTGAGACTGCTTTCCTGTCATGTGTAGTGAGTGCCATAATCATACTTTTCTTTAAGTTCCAATCCATACACTGATGATGTCTGTTCACTCCTTAATCTCTGCTCATCTTGATTTTTTAATTTTTGTTATTCATGGTCGCAGGGGTTCTCATTGGTCAATAAATGTTGTTAAATAACGAGTGTAACATTAACACATCAGGGGTGCTTAGATTACAATTTAACATGCTATGAAACCATAGAATCATTTTTAGATACATATATAAGTGTACACAGTGGCCTCGTTCAAAGCATCTAACATCTTTGAGGGATTGAAGGGTGTTTGGCAAAGTGCTGTTTCTGCAACACAAGGCATGAAGTGGCTCAACTAACAGCCATTAGTAATAATGTGGCTATTCATGATCATTTCATCTGCAGACATAATTTCTCATTAGACTCAACAACAGAGGAAGTGCAAATGTTGATTTTTGCAGTCCATGTAAATTCTTGGAATGGCATATTGTTATTGTTTGATGTGCCAATATTAAAATTTACTAGTGTGTATTCGCACAGTGCTTGATACACTCATTGTAATTACATTGACTGTACTGAAACCTGATTACTTCACAATTTTTATGATACATTATTTTTTAAACTTTTTTCATTATGTCTTAACGTTTCGTATTAGTGCCTGTTTGCTCTGCTGTGGTAGTCTTTACTTCACATTTCCACTCTGTGTCAAACTTGTCCACTGTAGATTTCCATGAAAGTCTAAGATTAGTCCAGCATGTCCCGGCTGTTGGGGTTAATTATTACCTCATGACAGGTGGTGATGGAACTATAGTCTGGTCTTGATGATGAATCTGCATTGTCATATTTTTAATACTGCCAAATGTCCAGGTTATCTGTAATGGATTTTCAATTTAAATGTGTTAAGCTTTCATTTCAAATGCGTAAACACCAAAAATACAAAAACAAACAAAAAAATGCAGGATAAAGGGCTTTGCCTACACTGTCTTGTGGTTACTCCTCAGCTTATTTCACATAGTTCCCCTCCTTTTATGGGGCTCCTAACTAAATAAAATAGCTTATTTAAAGCAATGCATGCATAAGGGCCGGCTGTCTTTTGTTTGTCATAAAAAAATATGTGTTGAATTTTTAGAGCTATTAGTCCAAATGCAAAAACAAATCAATAACAACAGAACAGTGTATTTATTTATCTATTCAAATGTGATATTTCAGTTTCCCCTGACTTTTCCTCACAGAATGGTGTTCCTGTGTTTCATCCACCTGGTTGCGACCAGAACCTGTGCGTTGAAATGCTTAATTGTGTTAAGATAATCGACCGGGCCGCAGACTCAAGAAAAATTACACCCAATGTCCGTCAGAGTTTAAGTGTGGCTCAGACTGAAGTGTGGGCAGCAATGTGTCTGGCACATTGCAGGTGGGGGATATCACACAACACAACACACACATGAACACACCACATTGAGAAAAGAGGTTTTACTCTGACCTCTACAATGTCACATGTTGCCAAGCTGCTTCCCAGCAATTGTCCTGCTCTGAAGGGATTTGTGAGGAAAAGAAGAAGAATGGGGGCATGGAATACAGATAGGTCGGTGGAGTCGACCCTGGATTTATGAGTCTGTAACAGAGCCATTTATGAGGAGACAGTAGCCCCTTTTCTTGGGGGGAGTAACTTGCCACAGAAACGGTTGTGCAAATATTAGCTATTCCAGTGCACCTGCTGCCATTGTGGGATGCTCCTCCTCCCTCCTGCTATTCTCACCCTGTATTGCTATACACTTCATTTGTCAAACACACAAAGGAAGACCGACACACAATAGAGAAACATTTTAGTGCTGCCTTGGACCTGCCTTGGTGTCCTGACACAGGTTAAACAGTGATGTGACTCCACATCCCCCACGGTGGCTCCACTCTCCTTTTCTGGATTAGTGGGCATCACACTAAAGCTGGTCAATCATAGGTCACAGTGCTCACAAGGAGCTGACCACTGATGACCAACCAGCTGACCTCATCTGCATATGTATTTATAGTTTATGAAAAAAAAACACCAATGTCAAAGCCTAGGAATGGGAGGGCAGTGTGTATTTATATGGGAGGGTAGAAGGTCAAGTCTTATTGTCCCTTTATGCAAAAACGTCTGTGTTCACTTCAGCCAGTTTTAAATCCCATTAGTTTGCCTTGTCGCATCACTATTTAGTCTACCTTGTTGCTTTCATTATAATGATCTTATAATATAAACTTCTGGACTTCTCCTATACCAATTCCTATATCTTTATAACATAGTAGCTTAATATATATTATTATTATTATTATGTGAGCTACTTTCAAGTGAATAAGTAATGAATTTATCCTAATTTTAGCTTAAACATGTTTCAATCAACTCAATACGATCAGACTGTCTTAAGTGAGTTTTGAGGTTGTTGTTTTTTGTTTATTTTTTTCAGTTATTATTTATTTTCTTCTGAGAATTTTTCTGAAATCCTACTGTTTTAATTAAAGGTATACATTTGTTATTATTGGAACACTCCAAGTGACTTTAGACCCAGTGGGGACATATTTTCACCATCAAAAACCTTTCTAATTATTTTTATTTTTTCAATATTTTCAATATAGAAATACATATACATGGATATTGCACACAAACTGGAGTCCAAAAACAAAACAAAAAAAAGGATGCTGATCAAACTATTGCAGAAATTATTCTCTAAATCAGTGGTCCCCAAGTTTTTGAGGAGAAACTAACATTGGTTTTGGACAAAGTGAAAAAACACAACTTCATCCATCTCCCTGCTACGCAAAACCTATCTGCAGAGAACCCAGCGGTCCTGTTCCCAGCTGAAAGGTATATCGAAGAACTGGAAATACTGAAGGAAAAGTTCGGTGTGCAATTCTGTGAACTACATGCAAATACAAAAGAAATCCATCTTTTCTAAAATCCCTTTGTTACCGACATCAATGAAGCTCAGTCTTCTTATCAGTTTGAATTGGCAAAGTTAAAGAACTGTGATGCTCTGAAAGTCGCATTCAAGCCCAACAGTCTCACTGACTTCTATGCCACCCTCCCAAATGACATAAAAACCGGAAATGGTCTTTGGTTCTGGAAGACAACAGATGTTTACACCCCTGTGATCGTCAGTTTTTCTATTACAAACTGACTCTGGCCCCCCATCAGAGAAGGGAAAAGTTATGTGGTCCTTACAGGAAAAGGTTTGGAGACCCCTGCTTTATATAGTCTTGTCAGCCCAGTCCGTTTTCCAAGCAAGCATTTGTCTTCTCTGTGTTTTGAAATTTTCTCACAAAAGTTATTTTGTTGATACTTCTCTCAACATGGAACAAAATGTCTTCATAACCTTCCATGTTCCTGTTGGTTTAACTCTCACCAATTGTGTCCTCCCCTATTGTGTGTGTGTGTGTGTGTGTGTGTGCGCGCGCAGGCGCGCGTGTGTGCGCGTGTGCATATGTGTGTGTGTGTGTGTGTGTGTATGTGTGTGTGTGTGTGCGCGCGTGTGTGTGTGCATGTGTGTGTGTGTGCGGTGTGTGTGTGTGTGTGTGTGTGTGTGTATGGGTGGGTGTCCACACTTGCACACTCACAAACCCATTTTGTCACAAACACACACGGGGGCAGTCCACAATTACTATGTGTATTGTTGCATATTCATTATGTCTGACAGACCACACCAATCTCACTCCCTTGCCATCTCTTGTGCCTCCTACATAACCACATAGCTGTTCGAGCATGTTTACACCTGAAATATTCAGTTACTGCACATCAGAAAGTACACCTTGCCTCAACCACCAAGTCTTATGCATTATATTCATTTTGTTCATGCAAGTAATTTTTCCCCCTCAAATTGTTGTTTCCAAGGAGGTTTTGGCAATTGTTTTCCATTAATTATTCATGATTTTTGTACATAATGAGGTAAAAAAAAACAAAAAAACCCCAAAACATAAGTAATTGTATGTGTTTATAGGACAGTAAATGTTTGAATTGAACTGCTGGACAACCAAGGCGCATCAAATGGATATATTATTCATCAAATAAATGATATAATATTATATTATACATATTATGCACCCATATGGGCGGCACGGTGGCGCAGTGGTTAGCGCTGCTGCCTCACAACACGGCGGACGCGGGTTCAAGTCCCGCTCTGTGCGGAGTTCGCATGCTCTCCCCGTGTCTGCGTGGGTTCTCTTCCTCCCACCTCCAAAAAGCATGCGCTTCAGGTTGATTGCCCGGTCCTAAATTGACCATAGGAGTGAGTGTGTGTGTGAATGATTGTTTGTTTCTGTGTGGCTCCGCGGTACACTGGCGTCGTGCCCGGAGTGTCCCCCGCCTCACGCCCTGAGACTGCCAGGATAGGCACTGGCTACCCCGCGACCTGCGTTAGCAGATTAAGCGGGTTGGAAAATGAATTAATGAATATATATTTTATATATATAATTATTATATATATTTATTATATAATATAAGGGTGTGTATAAGTGTATAAGGGGCCAACATAATATTGTTGATGTTTGTCAATCAGTCTTGTTTCATTTTCTTTTAATTATACATTTAAAAATGTTTTGACACAATAGTACTTGTCAAACTGTATTCTTTAAACAACACAGAAAATAGGGATATTTTGCAGTATTGGCAGTGTTTTCCATTCAAGCTAAGCATTCAGGAACCAAAGTACATCTTGAAACTGCTATTACAACTGTGATAATTCTGCATCACGAACGAAGTATTGCCACTACTTGCAACATATTGCTCGAGGCTAACCCCGACACACTTTTGTCAAACAAGGGGAAAATGCAAATGCCTAGGCAGGACTCCAATTAATTGGCCATGGATATGCAGCTACATGAAACCATTAATGGGGAGCAAATAGCTTTAACTTTGTTGCTAATGTAATATAAAGTTTAATTAATAAAATGTGTGATGAAGTGGAGACTTATCATACAAGCCCTGTGTCCATTAAAGGCTCTAAACTCTCACAAGGCAGGTTTATTAAAGCTAGTTTTAAAACATGTTTACTAGCCCCATGGAGAGGAAACAGAAAAGTGCCGAGACATGTAGAAAAAGAAATGAGTTTGTATAATTAGTGAAAATTAAGAGCTTTTAATCCTGGAGGAGGCATGGAAGGAAGGGAGGTATGGAGAGAAAGAAAATGAAGAGGGAGGTATTGCATGTTGAGATGGAGGGAGGGACTGTGGATCTAGTGCTTAGCTCACTTTTGTTTGTCCCTGAAGAAATGAACGAGGACCCAAAAGCACACACCTAATAAAGATACTCATAATAAAAATATGGTTATTTTTGGAAGGGGCTTTGAAACCACATCCTCCTTCAACTACAGGACCTCTCTGTTGAAAATTTGTGATGTCACAGAGTTGTTTGGGGGTTTTAATTTCCTCACTTAATTATGATATTTATGCACCTGGATTATGAGTAAATTTTAATTTTATTTTCCATTAATGTAGTAGTTTCGATTAATTTTTATTCCATTTGTCTTTACATTCATCTAAGAATGTGAGCTTTATATATTTTTGCACACATATTGTATTGCTCAGTATTAATACTGAATAGAATTGCTTTATCAATATCACTCTATATCACTAAAGAAACAATTTCTCACAGCAAAATGTTTTTTAGCCTTTTCCATCACTACAAATGCTTTTTCCTGGTCCATCTCAGAGTGGCATTTCCCTTTCTCATGACATGCATCAAGACTACTTCCACTGACAGTTTGTGGTCCACTAGCCCTGACCTTCTAAAATTAATCCAGATGTTTTAAGTGATGCACAGAAAAAGTGAGAAGTGAAGGAGCCTGTTGGAGACAGGGTAATAGTCTTGCATTAGCATTAGATTGAAAGTTCAATCACTGCCTTGCAGGATCGTAACACATTTATGTAACACATACATTTATGTAATTTATGTAACACATACATTTAGCATATGTGCAGTGAACATGCATTACATACATGAGTTAAACTACCTCTTCGTTTTCATGTCCCTGTCATTCAATGAGTCCAAACAATCATATCAAGACTACAGGCTATTCAATGTTGAAGTGCAGAAAATCACCTTTCACAGAGTGTGAATACGATTTGGACAGTGTCTCAGGTAAGGACCCCCTGCTGTTTGCAGCAGAGCCATTAACTATTTCTTTGTGACTCCTTTCATGTCAAGAGCAATTCGTGATTTTTCACACATCTGACATAACTTAACCTGTCTTTCCTGTGTATTCATTGTGATTTAACAGCTCCAAATGGACTTTCTATGTTCATTGGCTTTGTCTTTGTAGAGGAAGTATAACTGCCATTAAAGAAAAAGGAAAAGAAAAGCTTCCAAATGAACAGTGAATATTTTTCAGAAAATGTTATTGTAAATGCAATTCAGTTCATTTACTTGCTTCTGTGTAGTATCACTTTTTTTTTTTAAATCCTCTTCCCCTGCATGTACAGTATGTCAGCTCCCTTTCTGTCTTTGTTTTTTTTATTTTTTTTATTCTCTCCTTGAAGATCAATTCTTCACTCAGTAGAATCCCCTCTGATTTTTTTTTCTAAATTATAAAGTTACAAATGAAATTCAATTGTCAATCTATTTACTAATTTAACTCACATTAGACCTACTGTGCACATATCCAGCTCAATCCAATGAAATTAAAATGGTGTCGTTGAAGTGGTACAAACTTTTTACGAATGCCATCCTTGAGAACTAGCCTTCCTGTCAATTTAGACTCTGTTAATGTGTTGGGGACATGACTAATCCACCCCCTATTTTATAATACCCACTAAGTTCTCATGGGAAATGGAGTCAGTGTGGGCTTCTACTTCTACCTTTAAATCTGTGGACTCCCTTAAGGCAGAGTCCTCTTGCCACTGGGAATACTCTCAGCCTCCTGTCTGGATTAGAGGACAGCAACAAAGATAACGGATGGACAGAGCAGATGTGGTTGAGACAGGTTGGAGGAGAGAAAGTTACCCTGAGCTAGCGGTAGTTTGTTTTTTAATCTTGAGTAGCTTGTTAAAATAAGGATAGCATGTGGTCATAACATTAACAAGAACATAAACCAGATTTCCGAATTTCGCAAATGCATTAAAAAGCAAACACCTTAAACCTGAGGAAATACGCAGATCACTCCTCCTTCATTTTATGAAATTGGTATGCAGAAAAAGTCTTATGTCCTTCAGTCGTTGCCTACTTTGAAAGTAAAATAGCAAGTATTGAAAAAATAGAATGTCAATACAGTGCTTAATATGCGTGCATATCAGGCTAGTGCAATGCAGTTCCAAGCACACCTGAGAGGAATATGAAACTTGGGACCAGGTGCTTGGTTACCCATGAGAGTTGGTACCGGAGGGTTTTGAGAACAGAGGGAGTGTTTGAAGTCCTGGAGGAAGGTACTGATTGTGGGTGGTATGAGGAGTCATAAGCCTCAAAAACACATGCTGCCACCTGGTTGTCTGAAATACACAGCCATGCAATTACCTAGGTTATGAAGTACATTGGCAACTCTGAAGTAATCCAGAGTTATTTCCTGACTGCATGCTTCCTGTTAAATGTTTATGCTTGTTTGAAGAACTCGTGAAAGAAGATAACCTTTTCATTAAAAAAAAAAAAAGGGACAGGCACAGCTGAAGAGGAGAAGGAACAAGAAATATAAATCAGAGTGAGAAAGGCTTGTGGCAAAGGGCTGTGAGCGTAACTGTTACAGGTTTGTATCCTCTGGAAATCTGGCACACACTGCATGAACTAAGCTAAACACACCCTGAAGATAGACCTATCTTATACAGTACATGCCTTAGAATGAACACATGTTGGACTTTGTGATTTTTTCCTGAACACATTACAAAGATGGTCATTCATTTGTATTTTAATTGAAACCTCTGTTTCTTAGCTATAACATAGGGAGAAGATTCATATTAGAAATATAGTCATGGTTGTTGTGCTTACATGATTGAGAAATGCATTTTAAATATGGACGTATATGAGATTGAAGTGTTCAGTCTGATAATTTGCTAATTGCTTTTCTCTTTCTTGGAATGAAACAAACCCAATGGAGAGTGGGAAGTAGTATGAAATCAGAGACAAATATGATGTTGAGAAAAATACACCTTCAGGCCATGTCCACACGTAGCCATATCTTTTGGAAAACAGATCTTTTTTTTCCCGTATAGAAAAATATTCACGTCCACACTACAGGGTTTTCGAAAAAATCTCCGTCTACACATAACTGCATACGTGCGTTGATCAACCGGTTTATAAGCAGAACAACTCTGTAACAACTCCGAGAACAACAGGAGAGTGGACCGGGATCTAGAGTAGAGTATAAGTTTATGTATCTCTTAACAAGGTTCCAACAGGTAAATTAATTTCTCCATCGCTCACAGCACAGTGAGTACACAAAACACAGAAAAAAGTTTGTGATTTAATGTTTTTTTTCAGCTGGAGCAATGCTGTTATATACTGTATGTATATATATATATATATATATATATATATATATATATATATATATATATATGTATGTATGTATTTTGGTCCTGCAATAAGTGTTGGTTCTATAGAGTAATTTGTCTTTAATATGTTTGTAATCCTGCTTTATGTGTCAGAGGTCAATGGTAACATCCATTTACTTCACCTGGCAACATGACATTTCACTTAAGATAAACATCTGGTACCAGCACACCTGTTTTTATCAGGTTTTTATTGCTGTTAAAGGTTGAATAACTCCCCCGAGAGCTGCCACCCTTATCGTGGTGGGGGAGTTTGAGTGCCCGGATGATGCCAGGAGCTGTCACAGGCTTTATACTCCTGCTAGGGTCTCCCTTGGCAAACAGGTCTTGGGTGACGGCCAGACTAACTAAAACATCAATGACTGTGACGTCGCCCAGTATGGCACAACCAAGGCCCCAGCCTGGAGCCAAGTTTGGGGTTGGGGCTCGTATGCAAGCACCTGGTGGACGGGCCTCTGCTCACAGGGCCCAGCCGGGCTCAGCCCGAAAGGACGACGTGGACCCAACCTCTGCTGGACTCATCATCCGCCGAGGAAACCATAGGGAACAGGTGCAGTGTGGATTGGGTGGCAGTTTTCAGCATGGGGCTCAATGACCTAATCCCCAGACAAAGAGTCTAGCTCTAGAGACATGAAATGTTACCTCACTGGGGGGGAAGGAGCCAGAGCTTGTGAGGGACGTTGAGAGGTACCGACTAGATATAGTCGGGCTCACCTCCACCCACAGCTTGGACACTGGAACCCAAACCCTTGAGAGGGGCTGGACTCTCCACTTTTCTTGTTCTTGGAGAGGTGGCGGGCTGGTGTGGGCTTGCTGATAGCTCCACATGTCAGCTGTCATATGTTGGAGTTCATCACGGTGAATGAGAGGGTCGCGTCCCTATACCTTCGGGTTGGGGACAGGTGTCTCACTGTGGTTTCGGCCTACGGGCCAAACAGCAGGAATACCCGGCCTTCTTGGAGTCCCTGAGAGGGGTACGGAATAGTGCTCCGACTGGGGACTCCATTGTTCTCTTTTGGGACTTCAACACTCACGTGGGCAATGACAGTGAGATCTGGAAAGGGGTGATTGGGATGAACAGCCTCCCTAATCTGAACACTAGTGGTATTCTGTTATTGTATTTCTGTGCTAGTCACAGTTTTTCCATAACAAACACCTTGTTCAACCACAGGGATGTCCATAAATGCACATGACACCAGGACACCTCAGGCCAGAGGTTGATAATCGACTTTGTTGTCGTATCATCAGAATGCGTGTGTTGAAAACTCTGATGAAGAGAGGGGCAGATATGTCAACTGATCACCATCTGGTGGTGACCAAGATCCGCTGGCAGAGCATGAGGCCAGAAAGACTAGGCAGGGCCAAACATGTTTTGAGAGTCTGTTGAGAACGTTTGGCAGAACCCTCTGTCAGTGAGGTTTTCAACTCCCACCTCCAGGAGAGCTTCTCTCAGATCTCGCAGGAGGCTGGGGACATTGAGTCAGAATGGAACATGTTTTCCACCTCCATTGTCAAAGCGGCTGCTCGGAGCTGCAGTCGCAAGGTCTCTGGTGTCTGTCGTAGTGGTAACCACCACCTATTCCAGTTGCATATTGGACTTTGGTAGGGCTGCTTGAGCTTATCCCATCTGGCATAGTGCGTGAGGCAGGGGAAACTCCGGGCATGACGCCAGTGTGCTGCGGAGCCACACACAAAAACAGGTGACCATGTACACTCCTACTTACACACTACGGGTAATTTGGGACTGGCCAATTAACCTGAAGTGCATGTTTTTGGAGGTGGGAGGAAGCCGGTGAACCCGGAGAGAACCAGCGCAGACACGGGGAGAACATGCAAACTCCACACAGAGTGGGACTCGAATCCAGAACTGCCTTGCTGTGCAGCGACAGCTCTATCCACTGCGTCACCGTGGCGCCCCGAGATGAGGATTAGCACTTCTAACTCCGAGGCCATGGTTCTCAACCGGAAAAGGGTGGTGTGCCCTCTTCAGGTCCATAGACAGTCTTTGCCCCAAGTGGAGTACCTTGGGGTCGTGTTCACGAGTGACGGAAGAATGGAACGTGAGATTGACAGACAGATCGGTGCATCTTCTGCAGTGAGGCGGTTGCTGTATAGGTCTGTCGTGGTGAAGAAGGAGCTGAGTTGCAAGAGGAAGTGAGACCTGGAAAGGGGTGATTGGGATTACCGGTCAATCTACGTTTCTCCTGTCACTTATGATCATGAGCTTTGGGTCATGACCGAAAGGACAAGATCCCGGAGACAAGTGGCTGAAATGAGTTTCCTCCGTGGAGTGGCTTGGCGCACCCTTAGAGATAGGTTGAGGAGCTCAGTCACTAGGGAGGAGCTCAGAGCAGAGCCGGTGCTCCTCAGCCTCGAGTTGAGCCAGCTGAGGTGGCTCAGGCATTTGTTCCGGATGCCTCCTGGATGCCTTCCTGGGGAGGTGTTCCGGGCATGCCCTACCGGGAGAACACTTTGGGGAAGACCTAGGACACTGTGGAGAGACTGTGTCTCTTGTCTGGCCTGGGAACGCCTCGGGATCCCTCTGGAGGAGCTGGACAACGTGTCTGGGGAGAGGGAAGTATTGGGCATCCCTCCTGAGACTGTTGCTCCCGCGACCTGGCCCCAAATAAGCGGTTGAAGATGCATGGTAGATGGATTGAAGGTTAAATGACAATTGGGAGTGGCATGTTGTGAAATTGATCAGTAATCTGTTTTTTTATTTTATGTTCTCAATTCATTCTTTTTTGTGTTTATGTTTTGTGGATGCACAGTATGGGCGTTAGTATAAGTTGTGCTGAAGGCACATGTCAAGATCAAGACCAACATATTGCATATATACTGGTACATATAGTCCATCTCTATATGTATGCATTTCTCAGCATGTGTGGATTAGTAATGTGAGTTGAAATGTTGTATGCTTTTTTTCTTTTTTTCGTCTAGGATTGGTGTGTGTTTTGGAAAATGAAAATTGCGAGCCATAAGGAAAAGAAAAAAAATAAAGAAATTGCAGTGGAGTAGGTTGACGGAACCAAATAAGTTACAATGAGAAAACACATTCCAGAGATAATTTTATGTTTTTTCCTTCATGTTGTTTCTCTTCATCTAGAAGTACGTACTGAAAGGCTAAGAGCAGCAGAATTCTGTATACTAGCTTTTGATCAGTGCACCACGGCAGCATCTATAGAGTGCTTCACCACAGCAGTGCTTCACCACAGCACACAGTATTAAAAAGCCTCACTGGGACGTATACCTATTTTTTACGCATAACTGATCAACTTATTTTTGATCATTATCAATATAATTTCCATTTTTGCAGAATAATCTAGTTTTCAATTTAGGTTTCTTCATGCATTCACTTAGATAAATACATACATTTGTATTGATGTAACAAACATGTTCTTTCTCAAGTGATAACATAGGAGGTATTATTTGGTTACTGTCTGTTCGCAGTAATAATACTTATATGATAATAACAATAATAATATATCTTTCGGTGGTCATTGCTATCTCTTGAATGGGTCATTTTTTGGAGAATGAATAGAGGGTTTAAGTGTTGTTACATTCTGATGGGCACATCCTTGAAGAAGAAGAGGAAGAATAAGAAATGCACTTCTCTTTCTTATTTGCCATATCATTTTAAATATTCTTTCAGTCTCTCTGTTTTCTCTTTGTGAGTTGTGCAAAAAAAGTTCCATTCCTGTTTCCTGTATCTGACCAAATAGATATTCCACCCACATGGAGTGCAAGTGCACAATCTTCAGTCTAACTAAAAAAAAAAAAAAAAAAATCAGTTGAAAATTGCTGTGAATGTGTACCAAAAATGGAATAGTAATTTGTATGTTAGCACCTGTAGGTCTAATTCCATAAGTTGTAGTCTTTATTAAATGATAGTAATATTTAATTTGCAGAACATGCACAATAGAGAGCGAGAGCAGGAGAGACCTTACAATACAAAATAGCTCATTTGTTGCATTTTACACTCTTAGTTTAATTCTATCCCGAGTTGCCATATGGTCCAACTGTAATCATTTCATTTTGGCCGTGACAACTTGAATAGGTTTTCCCTCCGCAATGTGATAAAGTCATCAATGGGGCACATGATACAAGCATTTAGTTACCTAAATCTCATTGCAAGGCCTATCCTTACCTGTTGGACCATGCACGTGTGCTTTGGTCTATTTTCTTGAGTTTGAGGGAAGTGGCTACAATTTGTGCAGACACTAGATGTCTTATGTGAGCAGACTTACATTTTTCGTGTATGTGTTTGTCCCCCAGTTGATTGCCAAGGATAAACATATTGCTGCTAACAAGCATGGAGTCAAGCTGCCACAATAAGAAAAAGCCATTTCCCCCTCCTCTTGTCCTCATCTCTCAGCAAACCTTGACATTTTACAGAACAGAAATGTGAAGTATTTCTGAAGTACTTTCACGCCTCAGTTGAAAAATAGGATAAAGCTTTCGGTTAAACTTCATCAGAACAAGGGATAATAGTTGAGCAGATTTCTTACAAATTAAACTTAAATGTAGACATTTCTGACAAGATATCATATGTCTCTGTCGGTAAATGTGAAGTTAGACACATACAGGTTTAATATTTCCTGAAAGGAATGGTGGCTATGCTGACAAAACAAAGAAAAAAAACAACAAAAAAAACAGCAACAACAAAATATTATTACTACTGCTAGTAATTGTAGCAGCAGTAATTTTCTAATAATTATAGTAATAAAAGAAATTAGTATGCAGCAAGTGAATGCAACTTGGGTCTGATTCAACTTTCAATTCAACCAAACTATTGAGACTTTGTATGAGCCAAAAATTTAAAAGGAATATACAGTATATTTTAATGTCAAAACTTAACTAAAGCTAATAAAACTTTAAGAAAACCTACAGCAATGATACCAACTGTTTTATCAAATTAAAAATTCCAAATTTCATGATGAAATAATGAAAACACAACAAAAAAAAGAAAATGTGAACAATAAATGAGTGTATTACAAAACAGAGCTAATTTTTTTTATCAGATGATAAATGCCCAAAATCCAATCCTGTATGCGCCACAAAACAACAGTCACTACAGAAAAAAAAAGGTTGTTTCTTTGCACCAGATAGTGTTAATGATGTCCAAGGGGTTTTTAAACATTGTTTTTGAAAGAAAACCATTTAAAATACTACAAAAAACAATTATTCAACAGCATTTTGCTTGGTTGGTTTGTTATCCAAAGTTGGATTTGAAAACAACACCAATCACTTGTATCACATGTGTAAAGAACAGCTACCTTCATACTGTCATTTTCTTTTTTTTTCTGTTAGCACATGGTTGAAACAAATGCTGTAGTGACATGTATCTTAAGTTTAGGGCATTGAATGTCACACTTTCTAATATATTATTTGAGAGAGGCCATTGTCAACTTGAGTGTGCTGCTCAAGCAATCCATTGAAAGTGTTTCAAAGGAACGGTTTAGAAACTAACAAGACACAAACTCTACCTCGGTGAGGGTTGAATATATCCTTGATGAGGTGTTGGAGAGTTTGCCCAAAATGAAAAGAACACAATCAAATCTTCCGCCATTTAGTTATCAGAGAAGCAATCAATCCCAGTGATTGTAAGTCCAGATCAAGGGCGAATATTTTTTGCATCCATAAAATAGAGAAAGTCAGGGAAAGAAACAGTTTGATGTAGTTAATCAAATACTGAACTTCACCATGTGCATTTGACAATGGAAAAAACACATTGCTTAGAATAAAATACAAAAAAAAAAAAAATCTAAACGAAAATCAAAGCCCAAACATCTGGAATCAGCAATGAAGACCATCATACCTTTGTTGATGCAGCCTTTACCCTTAAAGAAATATGTATTAATATTTTAAGAATGACCTGGAAAAACTATACAAGGACCTGTTAACAAATTATTGGCTTGTAACATCAGTGTTGCTGATTGACGACTTACAGAGTTTCATGCATTTTACATGTAATTGATTTTTAGGTTGACTGTGACCGATTGATGACCTAAAATAGCTGAAATAACTCTGGCTGGCTGTTTCTCACAGATGAAAACAATTGGTTTTCCCCTCAGTGGATTAATTGTCTGTTATGCTGCCTTTGTGTAAAGGGATACTTACACCCTTGATAACTGATGATTAGTCTCTGACATTGTTGTGGTGGAATTTTGAATCTCTTATTTGCAGAATTGTTTCAGTACAAACACATTGAAGTATTGTCAAATCACAACTGGTACCACCATTGCATCTCAGCAGGGCTCAGGTACTATGGCACTATCAGGACTGTAGGTAGGCCATTTCAAAGACCAATTGTAACTTATACTTTGTTGAGTCATTCAAGGGTTGACACACTTGGGATCATTGCCTTGCTACATGATCAATTAAGCTTGCATTTGAGTTTGAAATAAGTTACTTGGAGAAAGCACTGTTTTTTGCAACTGAACTCAATTAAAATTAAAAGGGAATATCACCTAAATCAATCAGACAACATTGAAATATATGTCTGTGTCTATACTGTGTGACTTTTACCCTATTCTATCTTTGTGTCACTGCAATGATCATATCAATATGTGGATGGAACAAATTATTCTCTGGGTTTAAATTAAGACAAGACAGTTTATTGTCTTTTTAAAACAAAATGAAAGACTGAATATCTGAGTTATAAAAACAAAACAACCCCCCCAAAAAAACCCCTAAACAAACAGAAAACTAACTAAAACAAAAGACCATATCACACCAGTGATCTTAAACGTGCCTCTAGTAAGTCAAAGCTACTTTTTTTGTTGTTATGCAACTCAGATTTCATATAATCTCCTGGTTGACAACAGTCCCAACTCAGATAACTTTTAAGTAAAACAATACCATTCTTTAACCAAAGGTCTTCAAGACTTTTTTTTCCCTCCCAGCTTAAGTTTATAAGCTGTTTCCATTTGTTCACTTGAATATTTTAATTTCCTTTATATTCACAGTTATAGTTAGTACTGGGAGAATTTGTTTATTTTTATAAATTACATTAGCTGATTTTTAAATTTTGCTTTTTTCTGCCCCGCTACCTGTTTGTTCACTTTTACGTTATGCACTTATACTTCAGTGTTCTGTAAAGCCCATTCAGTTTTTTTATTGTAAATATTATTAAAAGATGCAGACAACAACAGTTAGATATGTAAACTTCTGAAACATGCAACATGTAAAAGATGTAGACGACAAACATACATGACAACTTGTGAAACATGCAACATGTAAAATGAAGAGAGGTTGTACAGTCACTGATAATATTTATGTATTTATTTATTAATTTAAAGATCACCAATGAATCAGGCTTCTTAATATAGTCCAGCATTGTATGGTACTGGTAGAAGTATTAGAGTCTATGTAGATATTAGTTATTCTGTAAATTGTCCAAGAAACAATTTTGAAATATATGTTTTTCTATCTTATCTCATAGTGTACCTGATCCAGACTTTAGTATCAGGTGTTGGGTATTTAAAGCCAGCATGACATGGTAGGGACAGCCATTTTGACCATCAGCGGAGTGTCTTCCCACCATTGCTCAAGCTCATTGGATCACAACAAGCCGCCTTGGCACCACCAGAGAATGGTTTCCTAGCTTGGCTGTCAGGCTCAATCCATTTGCTGCCCTCAAGAGCATGTCTCCATGACCAATTTAAGGGGCAGAGTCAGAGCCTTCCCACACTCTCTGCCACTGAGAGCAAGAACAGCAGTCATGTGTAGATGTGAGAAGATTAAATATATACTTGTCAAAAGGCTATACAAAGCCCCAGGTCATTGACAATGCTGAGTTATTGATTTGATGGATTTTATTTTATTTGCTTAGCACTGTTATTGTTTTTGTCTATTTTAGTATAAAAAACAAAGTTGCGATTTCAGACAGGCAGTTACAAACAATCTATTGATGTTGTTATTCTGTGGATGCTTCCACTTCACATTAAACATGAAGTATGTCTCACCAACCTACATTCTGTATCAATTTAGATTGATTTTAATATTAAGACTCCAAATGATATAAATGATATAAATATTTAGGAAATCAGTTGCAGCATTTTATCCCTTAACCTCACGGCAGTTGTAGGTTTACATTTTTGAAAGAAGCTATTTTCATTGAAAATATTTGCAGCTGTCCCTCCCTTCTACTCTTGAGATAAAAACAGGGAGCAAGGTCACTAAGGGAGATCTTTGTTTTCTCAATTATAAGAGGAGGCACTTTTCTTGCTGGGCCTTGCTCCAGGCCAGCTGTGTACCCTGCATTTTGTGGGCTGAGCCTCTCCTTGCATACTGAAGACATTACTGGCCATAGGTCGGAGGTCAGTGTTGCTTTGTGGAACTTGCAACCGTAACACACACCTTTTTTTCCCTCCTTTTTAAAGTTTTCGTGAATACCTTAAATCACGTGGTTTTAGGAAGATGTATAGCTTGGAATTCTGACAAGCAAGACCCATATGATTCAGTTAAACAGGTACAAACATATATTTTAAATGTGTGCAAACACTATACACAGTTATATACATATCAGCCACTTCCCCTCTGCTTGTTAGAGACAGGAATGATGATCCTATGCTTGTTTGTAACTTGGAACTTGGAACACTTAGCTGACATTATGTATCATTTAAACTGATATTGTGCACTTTTTGTGTTCAGGTTTAATGTGTATGATTAGTGTGAGTTTGCCAAGTTTGACGTAAAGGAAAAGATTTTAAATCTGAGCATAATAAGGGGCTTCCTTTTTGAGTGTATGGCTTTGGCTTTGCCAAATTAGTGGGAGGTATGGACTGCATATCCACACACTAAATTGGCCTGGGAATTGAGAACTGTTCATTAATGGGAGGAATTAATCACAGATGTGTTTCACTGATCACTTGTGAGTTTTCAGATGTTAGACACATTATTTTTCTAAACCTTCAAACATTATTCCAGTTATGATTGTGCCAGGGACTTTTTTTACTGTCTTTCAAGTTTTTGTCCTGCTAGCAGCGATAGCAATGTTTTTTCAATGGATTCTGCTCCTAATAACTTTTTTTTTTTTTTTTTTAAAGTAATATCCTCACTCGTTATATTGTTTGATTTGCTTTCCCCCTTCATCACTTCTTATACAAGCCTGGAGGGGGTCAGCATCTTGACTAATGAAGGGTTTAAATTTATTCACAGGTTAGACAGGTTGGCAGCTCTTGAGCACTTCATCCCTCAGTCCCTGAGATGAAGAATGGGGCACATGTTTTCACAAGTGGGGGAATAAAATGCCGCCTAGAGGGCACTACATTGTTCGGCCCATTTTATCTTCCTTTGCCTTTTTAGTAAATATGTTCGTTAAAGAACTGTGATCTTCAGTACCCTTTAGTTCTTTTCAAGGCCTTTTCATTTTTCTAGTGTCTGATGTTGTAGCTCAGCTTAATGGTGGATGTCCAGAAGTGAACATGTGGTTCTGTTTAATATTATAATGCCCAGGGTTTCATGGTTGTCTTGTGGGATATATCACATGGACTGAAACCAAGATAATAAATCTGGGCCAGGAAACAGACTTGATGTCCAAATGTTGGAGAAGTCATGTTATCGTAGAACTTCCCAAGGGTATACCTCAGTCCAAAACCCACAGAGTGGGCTTAATATTGATGCCAAGTCAACTTGAGTAAGCCAAATCTAATTTTCCTCAAACAGTCATGTATTTCTGTTTGTCATATACAATTTTTATTTGTGCAGGAAGCTTAAACTTGAGTGTGACATTTATGGTTACTGGAGACACCCCTTGAAGAGCTTCTACAACGTGTTATTTGGGGAACAATGTAAAATATGTTGGGTTGATTTTGAAGTACTTCTTTTACATACGTCTCAACTGATTGACTATTTGTAGTAATGAATTGCTATTTTATTTGAATTGCATTTGTATAAAATATTTGACCGTCCAACTAAAAGCATTCATCGCAGGTATGATCTGTCGCCAGCCATCTACCTAAAGGGTCATTTATGTCAATGTTGGACACTACATAATATAATGGGTGCAACATTTTGAAAGCCCTATTTACATTTGTGATAGTTTTCTCGTGGTTTTATTCTAATTTCTATTATCTTATTCTACACATCAATCAGGAAATGATTGCATTTCGTGCAATGCATATGTGATAAATCACCATTGTACACAACGCCTCGAGCAAAACCGGTGAGCTGCCAAAAACTTCCACATCATGTTCATTACAAATGACTCTTTACAAAGTGATTGTGAGGGAGAGTCCATAAACAAATATAAATCTGGACAAGAGAGTTGGCATCATTTTCACAGTATTATATTTTAGCCACTCGGCAACTAGTAAAACACGTTTATATGTTAGGAAGGACTTTGATCAGCTGTTGTGGAACTGCTCTTTGACACAGGTTGAGCTTTGTTGGCTGATAGAGTAATGGATAAACATTCCACAAGCCATTTTTTATTAATACAAAGCAAAGCATTTGCCATTAATTCCAGCTTAGCATGATGCTAAGTGCATTGTGTAGACTAAAGTAACTAACTGACTGTTTTTTGTGTTGAAATCATAAGTTTGATGTACTGCTGTGACCAAACATCAGGCTAAAAAGCTACCTATAGCCTTCCTGTCATACACCTGGTACATTAAGTGGTGTGGCAGCTTAGATGTATACAAGTCCTCTCGGGTCCATCAACTCACATGCAGTGCTCCGAGGAAACATGGCATAATTGAGTCGGCCAGCAAATACTGTCACAGAAATCATCCAACTGATGCCACTACTTAGTTCCCAGTGGGGGAGCTTTTCAGACGATCGGATGGAATATGAAAAGAAATTAACTGTTTCAGATTATTGAAGACACTGTTTTGTGTTGAAGTTGAGCTAGCATGGGGCCCTGGGGATAAAGGTGGAAACAGCTGAGACACACGATGAATGGTGTAAGAGCACCCTGCTGAGAGTATAATGTGTCTAGGTGAGAGATTCAAGTTACTGTTCAAAAAATAATGGAGGTTTAAGAAAACAGCTAAGTCCAAAATGCAGGGAAATTCTCTCTCATTTTAATTCGCTGTCCGTCTCTTGGGCCATTTTCTCAGGGAGGTCATTGTTTATTTTTGTTGACTCTTTGCCACATGAAATCCAGCATGCTAACTTGGGCCTCACATTAACTCAATATATGTTACCTTGGTTGTTTGACTGTTAACTTCCATGTTATCATTTAGAAAAAAAATAATTGCATTTTTGATACGGTCAACCTATTTCTCTTAAATGCATGTTTTACTAGCCCACTTGTCTCTCAGTCTTGTCCGTCTTCAACGAACACCTTCAGACAAATAATCAAGAAATAATACTATATGTAGGATCGGAACATACTTTGGCTCTTTCAAGTACTACTTAATAGAATAAACAACCTAATTGTAAATGTAATGTTTTAACAGCAGATGTTGAAGTTGTGCTTGGACCATTAGCATTGTATTTCTGGCTGCTCAAGACATGTTTTGGATTTTATTTTATTTTTTTCTTCAAATATGTAAGCCGGCGCTCAGGGAGTATATGTTTGTTCTAGATTCCCTTTGAGATTTCCACCTTGGACTTAAATCATGCATCTTGCAGAAGCAATTTGGAAGGGAGGGAGTGGGGGTCTTTAAAATGTTCTGGCTTTAGTTTTTTGGAGAAAAACAGTCCCTTCCTCATCACTGTTGCATGTCCAGTTGAACAAATCTTGACTCTTCCTTGACTGTTCATTACAACCTCATCTATGGTGTCAAACCTTTTTTGTCATTGAAGTGCAACTGGCATCTAATTTCTCCCCAGAGACTCCCTAATGTAGCCTTTGTATAAAACAAAAGCATCCTGGTTTTTAACCATTTTGTCTTTAGTGGTCAGTTGTAACAAAGACTTAAATCCATTTTATGAGATTGAGAGGGGGCCAAAATTATATTTGGCTTCTTCAAATTGACAGACTGCGCCTAAGGGAAGAATCAACTATGTAGAAACTGTCATTTTGACTTTAATGTACATGTTGGTAAACACAAGGCATTAGATCGAGTCATCTGTGCAACACTGCTATGAAGTTGAGGCTGCTATTTCAGCCTCCACTGAAATAGCAGCCGCCACTGCTATTTCAGGGGAGGCTGCCGCCAATCACAATTTTCATAAAAGTTATAAAAACCTTAATAATTATTAGTGCCATATCTGCAGCACATGTCTCATAAATACAAGACTAGCCACAATGTAAACAAGACTTTTTTTGTCTTCCTGAGCTGCAGAGCTGCCACCCATCTTATTTTAGCTTTATGTTATGTGAAACTCACTTCAGTCTATTTTGTGCTAGTTTAAAATGTGGGATGGATTGTCCTTTTGAGCTGCAGTACAATTTTGAAATCCAGATACTGAATATAGCTGTACAATTTATTATTTCAGCATCAACATCACAATTGTCACATCTGCAGCAGTCCCATAGCTGGACTGTCTGTGTGATGAGGAGGAATAATCGAGTAGATTTGCGTGATCGTGTGATTGTTTTGTGACATTCTGCAGATCCACATGCTATGGTGAAAAGAAAACAGATACTTTATCAAGTCGGTCACGTGCACAGATGCAAATACACACCTGTTTTTACTCAACTTAATCTTTAATGCATATGTTGAAAACCAAATCACTTTCTGGTATATGATACCTTACTGTGTTGGCTTTTGATAATGTTTATTTCATGCCATAGTAGTAGTAGGTAGTACTTTATTGGTTCACGTAAAACTAAATTTAATTGTTTTTATTTTTTCCCTGCAGTAAAAAATAAACTCAACGATGAGAATGACGGCAGAGCACATCAGTTCAAGAAAAAGACTAAAGAGCTACGAATCTTGGATTCCAAGACAGCACAGAATCTTTGTGAGTATAAAAAACAAAAAAACTATAAACTGTATTGTTTGGGTGTTTTTCAGCCAATAACTACATGTTTAACATCAGTAATTTATAAAATACTATAGCAACTTCTCCCATGACCTTTCATGTCATAATGTTCGTTTTATTTCCCATGGCACCCACTGCATTTTTACACCCAAACACAAACTGAAAAAAAAAAAGAAGCTTTTTCATTGTTGCCCACAAAAAATAAAAAACAAAAAATTCGAAGCAGTATTGTATTTTACTGAGCCCTTTGGGGGAATGTTGTCTTGGCAGTCATTTAGTGGTCACCACAAGTGCATATGGACTGTGTCCAAGCTCCCTGTCTGTAATAACGTGTGAAGTAAATAACTATCAGAACTGATTTCTCAAACTACATGTTGCTGTTTTGAATGCCCATAAGTCTGGGTAGACTAAATAGTTCATTGACAAATGTTTATGTTTATTCACTTCATCTCTAAGCCTTGTATATTTTGTTACTTCTTGATATTTGTCAGTGATTATTTAGAATTAAATTCAGAAACTATTCTAACAGCTCAAAACGTCTTCCTTCCACCATAAATTCCAAAATTCAGAGACTGTGTGTGTCTGTGGATTTGAACTGTAGCAAATGAGTGACCTAATTTTTCCCCGTCCCTTTCCCTGGAGATGCAATGTGGATGACAACAGTTCACAACATTTACCTGTCAAAGCCAAGATTTTATGTCGCTCTCCTTGCATTCTTGCTTGCACAACATGTAAATATTAACATTGTTAATTTGTTGTTTTTGTATCTATCCACGGCTTCATCTTCTTGTATATTCTTGCACTTTGCAAAAGTGATGCCTCGACTAATTATTCTGGTCAGCAGTAATTTGAACACAAGGATGAAACATCTATTACTATATGTGTGTGCCTCTGAGTATGCATGAGCATTTGAGGATGCACATGTCATTGCAAATGTTTATGGGCTGTGACAATGCTGATAGGTGTTTCTGCCATCCTTGATTACAGACCCAGCAGATGGGCTTTGAATTTGCAAGGATGCAGAAATAAGTATAGAAAATATCGTCTCCAGAGTGGCAGTGGCTGGAAGGCATGTGGTTCTCCACAGCTACGTAACCTATTCCAAACACCATGTTGTCTGACATATTCTACAGGATCATAGATCATATTTCCAGCCTGCTGTGGAGACCTCTAAACTCCCTTCAAATTTTGATGTGTGTTAGTATTGAAGGTCCAGTGACTGGGATCAATAGTGGGACAAAATGAATGATTTGATGTCAGTGTCACTAATGTATCATGGATATTATGCGCACCTCTTTCTGGAAGATTGTGTGCACATACCTGTCTTCTTGTCTGAAAACCAACTTGCAGGTTTTTTCTAGGTGACCATTTGATTTGTGGCTAAGGCCTGAATAAACAGAATGATAGCTGTCGAAATGAAGTAAGATATGAGCCAGGGCGGTTTTTTTGCAATGAATGAAAGAAATCATGGCACGGTGGGTAGCGCTGTCGCCACACAACAAGGCAGTTCCGGGTTGTTCTCCCCATGTCTGTGTGGGTTCTCTCCGGGTTCTCCGGCTTCCTCCCACCTCCAAAGACATGTAGTTCAGGTTAATTGGCCATTCCAAATTGCCCCACCTCACGCCCTATGCCAGCTGGGACAGGCTCAAGCTCCCCGTGACCCGCGCAAGTGGGTAGGAAGATGAATGAATGGATGAAAGAAAACCCTTTAGAATGTTATTTTTTACTTTGCAGTTTTCTGAATAGTACTGGACAAACATCAGTTTGTGAGAACCTGACAAGAAGCTGGAGTATAAAGATACTGCCGAGCTATTGATAGGTAAACATGGTAACTTGCAGCACTTACAACTTGAGAGGCAGGTCAACAGACAAGTTGAGGTCAGGATTTAGCTTACACCAATTCATTCACAACATTTAGGAGTACAGAGCTTGGCCCATCGACAAAAGCAATCAGCAGCCTTTTTCAGTAGTACAATTAGTTGCCTTTTGTATTGCATGCAGACATCAAATCAGGAAAAAATTGTAAATGAGAAAAAAAATAATTTAATCATCTGCAATCAGTACATTATTTATGACATTGAAAGATCACAAATAATGCAATTACTTTGATGACCCATAGGCCATGCTTAGCAATAATTATTTTCCTTTTCTTCATAATAAGTCAGAAAATAAGATACAAGTAAGGATTATTCGACAGCTCTCCTCCAAGTGAAATTTGATTGCAAGTTTGTTTGTTTTTTCATTGAGTTTAATCAAAGGTCATATGTGTGAAACCATTGAGAGAGAGAGAAAGTAAATTTACATGAGTCTAGTACTGTATTTATTACCAAAATAATATGGAAGCAGGTCAGTCACATGGACCATTAAAAGGTTGACACAGTGAAGCCAAATATATTGTCATGACCATGTTGTAATGCTGCAAACCTTTTTGATAATTAATATTTAATAGTAATCGTGTAACCCACTAACTTCCATTTATTTCAACCCAAGTACATATATCAGGTTCCTGTGCTGCAGCAGTACAGCAGCTGTTGAGTGAGTATTCTCCAACTCATTACCGCACATCAACCTGTGACTTCCAACTGGATACACCAGCGGCTCCAAATTCTTCTGTAGATACTCCACCTGGACAGTGAAATGCCATCGAGGCTGTCCCCCAAGGCAAATATAGTGTAGGACACCAATTACAGCAAAAGTTGACACATTAATGTAATTAGTACAGATTGCCATAATTTGTGGATCCTTTATGGCGAATATTTAAACAAAACAGAAATGATATATTTAATACTATGTATTATCTCATTCACTGATTTTTGTAAAATATACACTTTTTTGAAAAATGGATGCTATTCTAAACAATATGGGACATGGGCAAAAAAAAAAAGAAAGATGGTAAGAAAGGACAGTTCTGAGTTCATAACAAATATATGGTCATGATATTTCACAGGTAAACACAATGGCTTCAGGTCTAAACATTGCAATTGTAATGAACTGGACATTCACAAAAGTCAAGCAAGGTCAATAAAAGGGTCAGAAAACACAATTTTCTAAATGATTTTTTCCATAGTTTGTGGAAAACTTCCTAAAATTGTCAGCAAGCACAGTCTGCAAAATATGTCATTCACATCTTGTAGTTGCCCAACTTCTCTGAAGTAGGGTTGAGATTTCTGAGTTTATTCATCAAATTCATGCTTCCTGACTAGAATGTTAGTGCTGTTATTACACACATTGTATTTGCAGTTAAGAATAAATGGTATTAACTAATAAGCACTTTTCAATGTCAGCAGTGGATCTTGATGTTCTCCCTTTTAGTTTTTGTCAGGGTGACAGCAACTATCTTGTTCAGACAAAGAAAGTGTGTGAGTTTTCCAAAGTTAGGTATGTTGTCATTTTGTCTGAGGAGCAATAAGTTCTGAAATGTCTCCACAAACCCCACAGTCTAATAAAAAAAAAAGAGGGGAAATGACTCTCTTCTCTCTCCATCACAACAGCAATTTTCTTGGGCTCGTTCCGCCTGCCTTATGAAGAGATCAGGGACATTGTGCTGGAGGTAGATGAGGAAAGACTGAGCGAATCACTCATCCAGGTAAGACTGATGTTCAGTTTGGTGTGTTAGTGCTTTCATTCACGCACGCACGCACGCACGCACGCACACACGCGCACACACACACACACATACACACACACACACACACACACACACACACTCACACACACACACACACACACACACACACACACACACACACACACACACACACACACACACACACACACACACACACACACACACACAGCCTTATTTTTGCCATTTGAAAAATGGGTGCAGTACTGTGTGTATGCTAGAGAGATGGTCATGTGAAGTGATAATCATTAAATTTAAGTATCAGAGGAATAGCTCTGTGACCCTTTCTGAATGCACTACGGTCTGTTTTTGGCACAAGTCAATCCCCCCATTCTCATGTGGACCATAGAGACACCCCATTCATCTTCTTATAATGGATGATGATGGACAAGGCTTGGCAAAGTCTCCCCAGCTCCACCCGTTTTCCCTTCCTTCCTTTGTCTTAAACTATAATTGATGAGCTTCCTAAAGGCTACTTGTTTTTCGTCCATGTTTATTTATTTATTTATTTATTTTTGTCCAGGAAGCTATTCTTTGAAAGCAGGGTGGGCACAGCTGAGGTGAAGATACTATAATAAGCAGGTTGAGCCTGAATATTTGTTGCTTAAGCACCAAAGTTCTGCTGAAGTCTTTTGTCTTTATTTTTTTTAACTTTATTTTTGTTCTGTTTTGTTTGTCAGCAACGGTCGGGTTCAAGTTTTAGCTGCACTTTACTGTCTATGATTGCACTAAAACCAAATGTTTACAAAATGCAAGTTATGAGCTATGCTTTCAGCCCCACCCCCCACCCCTCTCCGCCCCCTGCTAGATAGCAGATGGCTACAATATCAGCTAAAACTGAGTCTCATTTCTTCCCACGTTTTGGCGGATGGATACATCAGTTCAGGCCGGATCTCGTTCTTCCCCACCTGTTGATGGAAGGATACAACTCGTGCTCGTGATTTTTAAAATTATTTTCATACTTTAACATTGATTATGTAACTTATATATAATTACTTATGCACAAGCAATGTACGCGTGTCTATTGGTTGATAAAAAAAATCTTTTTGTTTGTAATTTAGAGGTTTTTGGGGCTTTTTTACAATGCTTGGACAGATTAAAATGATATTAGTTATTTTAAATAGGACATTTTTTGACTTACAAGTTGTTTTACTCACTAGCTCAGTCACGGAAACTCATACGTTGAGGTATTAATGTACTTAAATGTTGGAGATTTTCAGATTTGAACATGAGAATCAATCTATTTTTCTTTGTCATGTCATGAAAAAACTTTCAATGTTTCAATTAGACCCATAAATTTTATGTCAAATATCATTCATCCCATAGTTCCCATGTTTCTTAATCAATTATAAACTTAAGCAGTATACACCAAGATGTTCAAAATGATGCAAGTCTATTTGCAAGAGTGAGAACTTTTAATGCCCCCCTAAAAAAGATTCTTCTCAACACGTAATAAGCCTTTTGTCTCATTCCAGGTGTAGCGTTATTCAAGTGTAGCTTTTACCTTCAGGGGAAAGAAAAATAAATATATTACCAATGTACTGATATATTATATTGCCTTTCCCACATGGCTTATCACCTAAGACTTGCACAGGAGCTACTGTGCTTCCTCTCAACTGCTTGGTTTTCAGACCCTAGTAAAATGTGTTGAGACGATATATATTTATACATGGCCTATCTGGAGAGCTACACTACAAGACTTTTTTTTTTTTTGAGCGCTGATAACATTTAATTGGTTAGCAACCTGACCATAAGTACAAAGTTCACATTTACAAAACTTTCAGACCCTCGTGAAGGAGAAAAAAGGATTTAAAGTTCACCTTGTATAAACTTTGGTTGTTCTGTAGTCATAGTATTGAACAGGGTAACTGAGTCCACATCTACTACAGTGGGGCCTGTTTTCACACAGGACCAGGCTACTGGTTGTCCAGTTTCTCAAGGCTGCCAGGCAATATGAAAGCTGTTGACATGGCTTGTAACTGATGTGCATATTTATAATACATATATACATACATTTTCATAAACCGCCACTGTATTCGCCGTAGCGGGTCACGGGAAGCTGGAGCCTATAATAATGAGAAAAAAAATGCTAAAATATTGCCAAAAATGACAAAACTGTAGATGCCGTTGAAATGATATATTTTTTGATTAGTTCTGTTACAGACGCGACAGCTTATCAACTGACCCAAAAAATAATGTTTTTCTATACAAATGAAAATCATTTATTGCTGTCCCCTTACTTCTTGACTTCCTCTATGTAACAAGTATGAATCAAGACAGTGAGGCTGTCTAAAAATCAGAATTTCTCAATGAGACCCATGAGAGTGAATGTGAGTCAGGGTAAGCACCTGAGAACAAAGTTAATGTCACAAAATCTATGGGGAGGGGGCAGAAGAAAACGGTTAACTTGTCAGTGCAGAAGAAGCCCACATCTGGCAACTGTGTCACTGCTGGTTACATAATAAGGGTAAAGACATGGAAAAGCTTGGACAGAACAATATGGATGGGAAAAAAAACAAACAAAAAAAAAACTTCTGAGATACTGATTTAGTGTCATGAAATTGTATGCACAATCTTTAATGCTCAATTATCCTCTATTTGCTTTAGTATTTTTTTTTTTTTAATGTGCTTATTGGATTGCTTTTTGTGAATTTAAAGGTCACCTTCATAGTTGCCCCACAGTTACAGACAGATCCATGCAATGTCTGGTCTTAATGATGTTTTTAACGCTTTTAAACATATAAGTTGAAACATACACAGAGAATATAGCGGCTTCTTAGAAACTAATAAATGCCAAATGTTTTCTACTTGTCTCCTTTATAAATGTCTTATAAACCAGTGTTAAAATTTATTGAGTTTCTTTAAAAACAGAGAAGTTTATCCTACACATATTTCTTATATTTTACTTACATGTTTTATTTGTTTGAAAAGTACTATTTATTTTTTTATTCAATGCAATAATAGATAATTTTATTTTAAGCTTTTTTTAATATATGGACCTAGAGCTGGCCATGCAAATTCTATTCATGGCACATTTGGACTAATAGAAAAAGTATTTGTGGTCTTGCACCAATGGATCACACAGTGTTGGCTCAAACAATTACATTTACTCACAACGCCTTCTATTTCACAGACTGCATTTCAGCATGTAATGCAAAAGTGGTTACACAGTTTGAAAGTAATTACAGACCATGAAAGAGCTAAATTTCATCGACAGGTGATGTGGAACGGTCAACATTTTTATACTTATAAAACATACATTCAATGCTGATGAGGATGTTGAGTACCAAAGTACCAACAGCATTTTGAGAGTTTCATGTCAGCTGTAATTTCATCAATAACTGTTACTTCTACTTAAATAAAAATAATGATAATGATCACAACAATTATGTGTGACTTCTGAAAGGAGATTGTCTTCAAAATGTGTCCACTACCCTTGGCTTCCTATGACAAATATTGAAAACTCTTTTGAAGGGCAGCACAATTTCATTTGGTTTTGACAAAGGCAGAAATGTTACAATCAGTTTTTGGTTTTGTGGATATTGGCAATATTTGAAAATGCTGTTTTGTAACAAAAGTTCAGGAACATAGTTTTATTTGTACAAAAATTGTAGGCTCAGCCCGACAAAAAAAGACTTCATTGTAAAAGGCAATCATCCAGAAATTAGCTCACAAATTAAGCAAGAGAGCGAATGACACAAGCCAAGGAAACCCAGTTAGTGCTGCATACAGAGGCACTGGAGGGAAGAAAAGAGACTTCCTGCTGGGCGACACAGTCCTGAGTGTGGCCTCCATCTGCACAGTGCTCATCTACACTCATTATACTGATTAATCACTGTACACCACCCACTTTCAGCCATACTCCAATCACCATTTATCCACATGGACAACTGCACACACATACATCAGAAGTAAGAGCAGGAAGTAGGACTAGGAAGATGCATCTGTATTATGTGGGCAGTACTAAAAATAAATGCATTTACCATATTCTCGATGATATGCAGAGTGAAAAATTGTTTGCAGTAAAAACAGTGAAGGTGAAGTGGTGAACTAAAGAAAAGTTTTGAGTCAGGGTTATTTGCACAGAAAGTGCTACGTTTCCTTTTAAATGCAATCACACAGTTATAATCACAACCTAGATAGACTACCCACCCAGCCTGTTTATTATGCATTTTACTATTAAAACATAAATACAGGTAGTCCTCAACTTATGAACATTTGACTTTCGAACATTCAGAGATACAAACACATGCCGCCATATCCAACTATTTAAGTGCAGTTCCCCTTTCTACCACAACCCTCAGCCAAGCAGCACCGTCACATGCTGTATGCTACAGTACAGTACAGTGAATTGTCAACATAAGCAGCTGACTGCCTGTTGTTGTTGGATGCATTTAAAAACAAAAAACAAAACTTGTCTTAAAGTGTTTAGGGTTTTTTTTTCTTCTCCTCAAGGATTAATATAAAAGGAGCAAACACTTAACGTGCGTAAATGTATCAGAATTCAGAGCAATGGCTTGAATCATGAGTCATGCTTAATGGTAGATGTTGGAACTATACGTATATTTTTTGATTGGATATGTTATGATTTATTCTCATGTTTTGTTCTGTAGCATGATATAATGTGCTTTTAACCGTTTTCTAGTGATTTTAAGATTCCATTAGTTGTGTTGGAAAGATGTTAAGTTGAGTGAAATGAAGTAAACTTGATTGTTATTTATTTATTTATTTATTTTTAAAATGACATATAGTCAAGAACAAGTTAACTTAATGACCTGTACCTGTATTTTGATTCATGTATTATTTTTCTGTTCTCTTATGTTTCTGGTACTACTGTCTTAGGGAATAGTACTTTTGAATGAATGAATGAATGCTTTATTTCGAACATGTGCACAGAATAACAACAAAAATGAACACAACATTAATATTTAGAGTAGTTATGACATTTAAATGACCTCAAATGACAATTATAGATTGACTTTTAATTAATAACAACTTACGAACAATTCAACTTATGAATGACATCTTGGAACTAATTGTTCTTTTATGTTGAGGACTTCCCGTAATTAGCTTTACTAAGTGCAGTAAGTCACTCAAAAAAAAACAAAAAAAAAGAATTGAGGATAGTGGATTTTGGTGTAAAACATTTTTGACATAGCTTGTATTACAGGTAGATAGTTAAAAGTGCCATTTTATAACAACAAATATAAACCTTATGCTGATTTGATTTCTGTGTTTACTCTCATTGATTGAGCATTGCAGTTAAACACGTTTTTAAGTAATAAAAACCTTGTATAGACTCTTTGATAAAGAACTGATAAATTAGTTGTAGGTGGTCTTTTAGTACTTGATAGAAGGAAAATAACAAAGCGTGACAAAAGTCAACTCAGTTCAAAATTAATTGTGCCTTGGCATTATTTTGCAAATATGACTGAAAAGCAGGTAGAAAATTGATAAATGGATGGAATAGCAAAATATAAAGGGAATCAAAGAAACCAGAGGGGTTCATAATGCACCTAAAACTATGTAATAAAATCTTATTATCTTCTTTTTCCATCGACATGTGTACTGTAATGATGTGTCAGCAGGATGTGGCATTGTGCTGGCCTTGATGTACCCCTACAATGTGTCATACTGGCAGAGTGGCTAGATAAAGGCTGATTGGCTCTCTGCATTTTGCATTAAGGCCCATCAGCACCTCAGAGATGAAGCATACACTCCTTAATGTTGGCAGAGGGTCTTAGTTTCCATCAGTCATCCAGACTTTATTTCAACTCTTGCAATCCCACACTTCTTTTCTTTTTCATGCACCAGGTGTACATATGCACAGTACAAGCAAAAAGATAGGCAGTGAAGTTACGGACTCTGTTTTCGAATCCCTATACATTTTTGTCATTTATCCTCCAACCCGTGAGTATGTGCAATGGCCATGCAATTGTGTAAATATCAGGATGGAATGCATGCACATATACACTATAGGTATGTCTGCAGTATTCAAAATACTGGCACAACCCTGCAGTCACTGACTCAAACCGTCAATTTTAAATAAAAGGGCAATTTCAAGAAGCTCAAAAAATGCATTACAGCCATCCGACTACTATACCCTGTGTGACAATGAAGAAAACAATGAAAGACAATAATGAACATTGGCTCAGTGAAACCATATGGAGTCTCAGACATCTTGGCGAAGGTCTGCTTTTAAAGGGATGACAGGCTGACAAAGTGTTTCATTACTATTGTTGGCTGGCAACAGAAACAGTAAGAGAAGGTTTTGTATACCTTGTTTGTCTGAGAAAGAGTCAAGCACGTCTGTCCTTGGCTTCAGGGCCCTGGCTGTATTGTTTTTGCAGGACAGGACAACTAACCCCCTCAGGTCTGTTTAGTTGATCCATTGCTGTGTGCATAATTTATCTCACTTGCATTGTTTAAACTGTGTGAGTATGTATAGGATGCTGATGGTATTGACTTGAGTTGGTGTAGGACTAGGCATTAATTAAATTCTCTTACAATTACGGTCTTGTATTCCAGTTACATTGAGAGCAAAACAGTCAAGATGAGGCAGTGATTATGCTGCATTCCATTTCCACCGCCATTCCTGCAATTTAAGTGGAAATGGTTATTAATTATTACCAATAGTAATGTACAGTACAAGTTGAAGATAATGTATGTAACATACCGTTATTGAGTTTTGTATGCTGTCATTCATCCTCATTATGTTAGAACTAAAAGGATGATACACATATTTATTTGAATTATTTTTGCACTGAGTCATTTCCCCACTCTTACTCTGGAGGTTTGTTTAATGAACGACTGTATATAACTGCAGTGAGGATTTATACTAAATTATTCCACTCAGTTCAATGACAGAATATTCTGTTGTGATTTCCTTGGCTAACATCTGATTTAAGGTGTTCCATTATCATAGTTAAAGTACTGCAGGAAGCCTTTTTTGTCTTGTGGAAAAGGTCCCTGGAAAATGATTAGATAAGTTCATGTGGCTGACAATGCTGTTATTGTTGCATTACATATATTTGACAATCTCTGCAAGGAACTGTGTCCAAAGGAAGGAAGATTTCTTACTTACAGTGCGAGGGATTAAGTTGTATTGGTGTCCAGGAATGTAGATTAATGTGTAGCAAGTGTACTCCCTGAGCTCTCTAAGCTTCTTCTTTTGTCTGTTTTACTTGTGCAATTTTTCTGCATGACTACTTTGAACTCCCAGGTGGCTTAATTGGCACATCTTAGGGACTTTTTAAGTTTGCAGTTTACAAAGCATTATTGTTTCCAGTCTCATTCTATGTTTGACATCACACTGCCTATTGTTTCTCTGTCTGTTTGTACATTGTTGTTTAGTCCCTCATAATTCCCATTTAGACTCATTTTCATGTCACATGTGTAAAGCCAAACCTTATCTGTTCAAAACAAAATCTACTCTACACTGTTCCATATGGACTCATGTAAGTGACAATGGATGAATAGACATTTAAATACTTACAATGCTATTGCATTAGATTGCAATCCAGTTACTGAATATCAGTGATTGAAAATTTGAAGGAGACTTTTATGTGTATTATTTATATAAAATCATATACTTTATATACAGTAAACAAGCAATGTGTGTATAACAAGCGGTTAATCATATGAGTGCAAATAACGTCACTTATTTGTAATTTTTAACCTGCGGTCATAAACAGTTGCATGGTGTAAGGCTACAATTAGATTTAGGTATAGGTCACATGTGGGATTCAACATTATCAAGAAGCTAATGAAACAGAAAAAAAATAAATAAATAATTGAGAATATATGATTGCAAAAGGATAAATGCAAAGACTTAATACAAAGTGTTTTGTCGTATTTCCCCAAACAGCATTATTTTCTCATCTCCTAAACATTCAATGATATCTCATTGCTTAAAACGATCAAGTCATTACTAAATGTTTAAACCCAGTTTTTGGTGTGCATGTTTAATCAAATTCACGCTGATACACAATACAATCCTGGGGGCTTGTTTTGTGTACTATCAAAGTGGTTTCTCCATGTTGAAGAGGAGCTAGTGTGCACACTGTAATCAGCATTTCACTATCCTTTTTTTTAAATAAGAAAATTACAAAATGTCTAGCATCCCTTCAAACAAAAGAGAGTGGGAGAGACACTGTGTGTCTGTGTGTGTGTGTGTGTGTGTGTGTGTGTGTGTGTGTGTGTGTGTGTGTGTGTGTGTGTGTGTGTGTGTGTGTGTGTGTGTGTGTGTGTGTGTGTGTGTGTGTGTGTGTGTGAGAGAGAGAGAGAGAGAGAGAGAGAGAGAGAGAGACAGAGAGAGAGATTAGATATATTAGATGTAAAATAATAATGGTAAACACCAGCTTTCAGAGTCAGCTTTTGTTTTTGCACTACTTCTCTTCACTTCACCATGGCAACAACCTTTTCTGCCAGGTCTCACTCGAGTCTTTTGCATTAGCCTTGCTTGTTATTCTTGTTTATCTCTCTTGTCAATCACCTAGATCACCATGACGCTTATCCATATGCATGAACTCATTACATGTCGTAGCGCATTGGCTGGAGGTCAGGTGGCACCTATGCCAGCCTTGTTCTCAGCGGTAATAACAGGTGAATGCAGCAGCCTGGTATTTTGTTGGGCATCATTTACATGTTGTTGAAGTATAGATATGCATCGGGCCTACTAGATTAGAGCTTTAGCAGGAGAAAAGGGGTCCCCCTTGGGTGTAATTGGGTGGGTTTTGGCACACACCTCACAAGGCTCTTCTCCATAAAATTCTAGTTTAACAATGATGTGCATTGTATTAAGCTGATGTTGTGAGGCCGGAAAAATATGACATGGAAGGGTTCAGAGTAAAGTTGAGACAACGCGAAGCAAGGTATTTGCTTGATTATCTTTACAAAATCCAAAGTATTCCCTGCACTTTCCAGCGATTATCCATACACCACTGATCTGTACAGGTTGTGTGATTATTAGGGCTGTGAATATTCAAACAGTAATGTACAGGATTAACTTCTAAAAGCCTTTTTTTTGTTTATAAATCATTATCAAGCAGACTGGGACAGTCAGTGCTGTGACACAAACACCTACCCTACTTTGCCTCTGATTCACTTACCTTTCTACTCTAAACCTAAATACAGATTCACACTGAACATATACACATTTTTACGTCTTTCTTCTGACTGTAGTTTTGTAGGAAATACTTTTTTTCCTGCCAAACACATTTGTGCATCCAAATTTTAGATTTTTTATTTTTTTTATTTTCGGGCTTCAAAATTTGACAGCCCTTTTTGAAGCATCCTGGTACACCAAAAGTTCAATCATGGAACTGACGTTTGGATTCAGGCCTTGTCGATGGTGCGACTTATCAGTTAAATTGTACTTCAGAAAATAGTAGAAAAATAACTGTTCATGCTTTACTTATTTGTTGTTCCATCTCTCTTATTCCTCTTCTCTAGCATCTTCTTTTTTAAACATTTTGCTTACTGCTTGTCTTTCTGTACATTACGCCTCTATTTTTGTTTCCTTCTTGATCTTTCTACATTCTATTCATGTAAGTGCTCAGGTGTGATCGTTCCTCCTTATTCCCTCAAGACATATTTAATGTCATAGTAACTCTGTCAGGTTTCCCAACTCCAACCCTCATATTAGCCCCTCCCCCTTCTATCTCTCAGCTTTTATTCCTCCCCCTCACTGCATTTCTTTCTTTCAGGCTGCATTTCTCAGTTAGTTTAATGGGATTTTAGAATCTGTCACACTCAGTTTGTTGCCTGTCAGCCTGTCACTGTAGCTTAGCTCATGGTGGGATCTAAGGTGTTTGTGTGGTTCGGTGAAGTATATATTTTGTACGATCACAATACACCATATGAATGATGTTGATTGGGTAACTTATTTACTAGTGGGACAAGCTTTGTCTCATGTTGTTTTTTTCTCTCAAAGTTGTCAAAACTTGTTTAGGTCAAATGCTATAAATATGCTTCTAATAGTAAAAAAAAAAAAAAAAAAAGTAGTGGAAAATACACGCATTTGAATTACATTTTCAGTACTTAAATACCTTGAATACATACATAGTTGAAATAACTACATGCTTGATTGTTTGTGCTTTGTTTTTTTCTCTTGTTTGGGGAGGGGTGGTGGTGGTGTGGGGCATTTCCTGTGTTGTAAAAAATGTCAGGTAAGAAATATGGAATTTTGAAATTACTTATTGTCATTTTATTTTAAACTGCACCCTTTTGAATAAACAACACCTGAAAGAAAATCTTCCCACATATTGAGATTCCAGTTCTGTGTAACTGACCTTTTGTTTCAGATGGATGCTGTTACACCCACAAACTATTCTGCAAAGTTATCTTTTGCTTTTCTAATTTGATGCTTAAACTTTGTTTTGAAAAAGAACAGACAATCCACAATTTTTTTTATTTTTTATTTTTACTGTCAGTTATCAGTTCAAGAATTATGCTGTTATTGATTCAAACTGAAGTCGTCACTGATTTGATATGAGACAAGTGGAGAGCCTGCTGAGGTGTCGCTGCGGGAAGATGGTGGTCCCATGTTGCTCTTCGTCACAAAGCATCGACACAATACCACACGTTTCACTGTCTTCCAAGATGACGAAGAAAATAGTCTGAGACGTGGCAATTATATCTGTCAAGCAAATGGCAGACAAGTCTCATTTTCTGTCTTTGTTGTATACCGCTTGTAGACCAAGTTGATGAGAACACTATTTACTTATACCATCTTTCAGACATGTGGTGATTGTTCCTCTTCTTATTTATTCAGTCAACTATAATTAAAAAGTTATTGCTTAAAGTACTGCGTAATCAGTTAACTTGAGTTTGGTTATCTTTATGGTAAGTGAATGGAGTGTGGTGGATTTTACAATTCAGCAAAGGAAGTGAGATTGACCTCCAAAAATAGTGTAATTACAAGGGTACCTGGAATTTACAAACATTGTATACAGTGTAATATTCCTTCTAAAAAACAAAAAACAAACACATATAAAAAGCTGTCGACACTGACACCAATTACCAAAGCTTTGCTTAGCACTCTACTTTGATAGATACTAATACCTGCTATTTTATCAGCATACACTATTGCTGCGTTCATGTCTAATGCTTGCCTAATGCTTCTCTTGAAACTACATTAAGTTGACATGGATTCAAAGGTTCTGCATGACTACACTTAAGTCATTCTAAGATACTTGACAGCAACAAAGATCAAAGTATGGAAAACCTACAGATACTGTCATCCTCTACAAATATTTAGTCAACCACACTGTGTATCACATTGCTTGTATGCTTCACAGCTGCTTGTCCTCAACTACAGACCTTTCAGTCTGACATTCAGTGGAAATCCTTTAATAAAGCTGAATTATGTGTTGATATATTCATACGCTACCTAACATGTCCAGCTTCAAGGTTAATTTAAGGGGAACAAGACAAACAAGAAGATGAAAAATGATCCTTTATTGTAATCCTCTGTGGGGAAAATTTTTTTACACTCACATAGATCCATTTTTCCCACACATATATGACTGAAATATGCTTCTACACCCACCATTTCAAACATCAGTAACCGTATTGTGAGGAATTTCTGTGTTGACGGTACCTGTAAATCTACAGTTAAAGGAGTACAGTGTGTCATGATACTCTAATCTGATTAAGATTTACCAGAATGTCCCTATTAATGTCAAAGTTGTTGAAGGTTAATATATTTTGACGTGCACACAAATTATCCTATTCTGTGTGTGTTTTAAGACTAGTTATATCCCATTATACATTTTATGGGACATTTTTGTGTCAAACTGAGCATGTGGTTAACTGAGCTTAAGCATATTTTAAAGATCACGTGTTTAATTTGTAAAAGATAATATTTAAGGAAGCGAATACAATACAAAATACTGGATCTTCCTTTGGACAACAGAGTGATAAGAAATGTAGAAATGTAGTTTGAAGCTTACCCACCATTTTAAGACAATAACCCTGCACCACTTATTATTGTTGATATTACCTTATTATTATTATTTTTATTTATTTTTTTTATCACAAAGTAGGTTTTACCGTACAGTATAAGGTTTATTCAGGAGGCCCAGACTTTATTTTTGCTGGGTTTTGTTGGCAAGTGTAGCTCTGTGTTGCACCCATATCTTCACCCAAGGCCACATGAGAGTATGTAGTGTTGCAGTCATAATTCCAGTAATCTCTCCTACACTGCTTTGTGACTCCGGTGGCCTGTGGTGAGAAGTCTGGCCCAGCATTATCACACAAAGTTTCACACTTCCACACATATGGTGCTGCCTTTGTGTCAGTTGGGCTCTATGGGATATCTAATAATTAATAAGATAAACAAGCACCAAGCAGATTTTATGTCACATAGTTTTTCTTTTTTTTATTTTAAATAACAATACATTGTACATTAACATTATTATTTATTCTCTTTTTTTATTTTTATTGTTTTTTTATCTCAATAATTTCACATTTTTAACAAGCCCTTGCTCTGATGTAATACATTCCAAGGGATCTGATTTGAATTGGCACTGTTTTGTTTCCTATCCTGAAACACTCCAAGTCAAATATGAAGTCACTCTTAAAGGTGTGTGTAACTGTGAAATGTACCCTCTTTGACAAGCAAGCTGTGCCAGAGAAGTACAGTCTGTAATAATAGGATAGTATTAGTTGTAACTCTTTCAATAGATAATTAGTTTACTGGGGTGCTTTTGCTGCTTCATTCCAGACCAATGATACATTGTGAGAAAGAAACGCGTTACTAAATGAACTGCTATAATGCCTCGGTTTTGTTTTATGTCTGATGTATTGAACAGTGTCCTTGAAATCAACTTATTACTTATCACTCATTGAGGGTTTATTATGTTACTTATATACAGTACAGTATGTATACAAATCTGACAATGATGGGTCTTTTTGTTTTGCCAGTTCTCTTTTATGTCAGTTTTTATTAAAAATATACTGATGTGTGTGCAAAACACATTGTTGTCTGTTTTGTTTTGTTGTTTTTTTAATTTATGGCATTTTTTTAAATCACTTTTTATGAAATTGTGAATAGTGGTGAGTGCTTAATTAACATTAGCTTCCAATTTTTGTATTATGCAGGGGGTTAAAAGAATAACTAATAATAAAAAAAAAAGTGCAGTCATCATTCAAATCCAATATAAACACATCCTCATAAATCCAATTACATAAATATGCGTCATTGTATATCATTAACAATCCTTTCTAACTGTGCTGATATGATCGAAAGCCTACATTATAATTACACTATTGCTTGCTAGAGACTCTTAATTGGAGCTTCAACATAAGCCAGTAACATTTTAAATAATGACTGCCTCCAAAACAGGAATGCTAGACTTGCATCATGGCTTACTTTTTTTTATCGCTGAAGTCCCTGAGGCAATGGAAGAGATGTCATCATTAGTGGCCTTGGTGCTTGCGGTAGCTGTTGAAGTCTTAGTGGTCAGCCAAGCTGGTGGCCCAGAAGCACGGTCTACTGTATGGTTTTCCAGGAGAGGTTCCCATCTCACTTCGTGACCCTGTGCCAGACTGCTCCTGTTGAATAAATTTGAGGAGCTAATTAGGAAAGAGGCTTTGTTAAGAGCTGGAAAAGGTCACAGCTTCCTTCTCTTCCTCTGAGAAAGAGAAGGGAAAGTAGCTGTGGTCAATTTTATTAACTTGGCTGACCTTCACACAAACAATTAACATTTACAGGAACACAACCCCTACCATTATTTGCCTCATCTCCATCTTAATCTTTTGCTTCATGACCAGCAACAACCATTTTTTTTCTTCTGCTAGGGATATTTAAAAGACAAGTAGCAAATTAATGAAAAACCTGTTTCATGTATTTTAAGGATAATTTCAAGGTGATGTGGATTATGCCACATATGTTCAGTTATCTGTGTGTCCTTTGGTAATTTAACGACTAAAGGTCATAAGTATCCCCTTAAAAAGCCAACCTTGGGCAGTGATTATGTCACCCTGACTACTTATCCTCCACCCGACTGCCAGCCATCCTCCATGCCTTCAGGCTGTAATCCAGTTCTGTGTCTCTTGAAGACAAATGTATGGGCTAAAAAATATTTATCTTCTTTGACAGGGACAGAGCTTGAACAAAATGTTCCTTATATTATGCATTTATTTACAATTGTAAATAAAATAAAGTACTGCAGAATACATGTACTTGGTACCTGTACTCCTCTTTTCAGGGAACTTGCATCCTATTTTTATACTTGTCTTGGTAGCAACAACAACAACAAAAGTTTTTCAACTTTTATCGTACCAGATACGCAGAGTTAAATGTCAACACAGTCAGCAGGTTTGCTTGTATATGGACTATTTGCCCGTTCTACTGCTTATGGTATCCTGTCATCCTTGTGTTTGACGGTGATTTGTATTGAGACAGACTGAGAATGGGATTTATATTAACAGTCTCTCTCTCTCTCTCTCTCTCTCTCTCTCTCTCTCCCTCTCTCTCGTTCTCTTGCTTTCTCTTGCTTTCTTTACTTTCTGTGTGTGCTTGTGGGTTTGTGATTCTCCCATTTGCAGAACCTAATAAAGAACCTGCCAGAGCAGAAAGAGCTGAGTTCGCTTGCGGAACTAAAGGGTGAATATGAGGAGCTAGTGGAGTCGGAGCAGTTTGGCATCGTGGTGAGTATAATTTCCTAGTGACTGTTGGGTCGGCCCAAGAGACCACAGAGTAAGCACAATCATATGAGCAGCCTGCCATAGTGAAACACTTGCAAACTACATGAATTTGGACGTTAGATGGGCATGAAACCAGTGAATTTAAAGTTTGGGAGATGGTGGGTCAATTGAGCTGAAGACCTAACAATACATTTTTCTTTGAATATGTCATCACAATTTTAAGTAAGGATCATTTAGAGAGAGTTCAGTCATTGATGATTACAAAATATTGTGAAACAATAGCATTGCAATTCTAACCACACATATTTTTAAATTGTTCTGGTCTTTTTGCACCCTCTGTCTGTAAATCAAAGCTTAATAATGGAGCATGAGAATGCCTTGCAGTACTGGACCATGCTAGCAGCCGACTTAGCACAGTATTCTAGTATGTGGGTGATATGCTTAACATGCCCCAGAGAATCCTTGATCACCTCTGTCTCATACAATTAAAGACCCCACTGTGAAGTCCAATGTCAAGTACTTTCATATCAATTCCTTACTTTGTTGCCCTCTGTTTTATTTTCACTCTGTGCTGAAAAAGAACCACATGAGCCATAAGGAAAACTATGACTGCTGTTTCTGACTGTTTTTTTTTTTTTAATTTGTATCACATAGCCATATTTTATATACCATTTAGTAATGAGTAGCATATTTTTCTGATGCCTGATAAAAAAAAAAGTTAACATAGCCAAGGGATACGAATACCGTCTGTATAAAACTGATTTTAAAAATAAACCATCTTCAAGATATCCCTGACCTTTTGGATGTATAATCTGTGTCTTTTTTTCTGTATAGTAATATGATTATTGACAGAAACATTTAATAACATACTTAGATAAGCCTTTGTATTCAGAGATATGCAATAATAAACTGTAATTGGGCATTTCAATATGAAACACTTGAAATGTGGGTGTTATTTAATATTTTAGCTAAAATCAAGTTATTGATTAAAGATTAGGTCCTACATCAACCTATTTTATTTATTTAGTATTTTTTATTTATTTATATTTTACTAATGATGAGACACACATTTAAATACATAAACTGTATACATAGAACTTAAAGTAATACTGTTTTCTTAGCAGCTATTTTCCCACCTGTGTCTTTAAAGTCAGTGTTGTGCCATGAATCGATGGCACAGCAGGAAAAAGGAATCCCACTTATTTAAGTTTTAATCAGCTTCCCCTGTCATCCATTTACCAAGCTCCAATACCCAGTACTTTAGGGAACTGTAAAAGAGAGAAATATATTTTAACTTAAACTTTACAACAAGATCTTATAGGTACATTTCATAGTTTTACAGGAGAACAGTTCAATTAGACCCGGGGGTGACATTTGCGCTCCATTTCCCTAGCTGTTTTTTTTATTCGTTGAGTTTTTGACTGTTGCTTTTAGGAGATGTAATGAAGCAGGGGTTGTCAGGTTCCCAAATGATCTCACCAATTTTGTTATCATATACCACCCTACTGATGAAGTAGATCTGTTTATGAAGCTGTTTAGTTCCCCAAGGAAATAAGCCATGTTTAAGCTTCTCTGTGCCAGAGCTGTCACTTTACACAGTCGCTTTCATTGTGATTTCTTCTTATTGTATACAAATTAATTCTATTGAGAGACAGCGGGACCAAAATCTGTGTGTGTGTGTGTGTGTGTGTGTGTGTGTGTGTGTGTGTGTGTGTGTGTGTGTGTGTGTGTGTGTGTGTGTGTGTGTGTGTGTGTGTGTGTGTGTGTGTGTGAGACGAGGGGGGGGGGGGGGGGTTGACAGACAACTTGCCCATACACATGAATAAATTTGAGCAGTAATGAAGCATTATGGGTTGTATCTGAAGGTTGGCTTCAAGCACCAGATTATGCAGCAATCTGTGGTTGCTACTTTGCCACATATCTCACAGGCCAAACTCTATTTGTTTTAATTTGCTCACATTTTTATAGATTTTTTTTTTCATTTCAAGCCCAGAAGTATTGATTGAGGCTGTTTTATTATTTATGACAAATGTGTGGAAATGGAGATTCCTTTGTCCATATGGGATTCAGAAGGGAGACAGGAAAGATATTTGTCCCTTTAGCAAAAGAAAGGATGATTTTCAGCTTACCAAAACTAAAAACAGCAGTAATTACTCCAGAGATTCAACAGAATGGTGATATAAGAGTGGTGTACCCTTAAGAGAAGGTCTGTATTTGATCATGTAAGGAAATAAAGTCAAAATAAAAATGCAGCTACAAAAAAAAATGCAATCTCTCTGAGACTGTAAAGAGAAAAACAGAAGAAAAAACCCCAAAAACAAACAGCATTTCCTGGTAGTTGAGAATCACAGCCATTTTTACACCTTCATCTGTTTTAATTGTGTTTGCCGGTATGGAACACTTCAACTTGCAAGTGACAAAGTGTTGATTGTTACTAAACAGATGGAGGACAAATTACCATATGGGGTTATTCTGGTCCATCTACGTGTACATCCATATATCACTGGGTGCTACAGGCGTAGTCCATTCACATATTTATAGGAACACCAAAGGTGTGTTGGTAATAATTGGTTGATTTTGTTTTTATGCTAACAATTTTTAATTTAAGTGTTTTTAATATGGAATATGAGACTGTATTTTTACATACTCATAGTCATAGTGCTTGTGGCTACTTGCTATGTAATTGCCACGACATATGTATTTGTTTGGATACAATGCAACATACTTACAGTACACTGTTTTTAATTCTTTATACAGATGAGCTCGGTGAAGCTCTTACGGCCACGTCTAAATGGAATTCTGTTCAAGCTGACATTCGAGGAGCAGGTGAATAACATCCGGCCAGACATCATGAATGTGACTTTCGCCTGTGAAGAAGTGAAGAAGAGTGAAGGCTTCAGTAAATTCCTGGAACTGGTGTTACTGGTTGGCAATTACATGAATGCTGGCTCAAGAAATGCCCAGACTTTTGGGTTCAATATCAGCTTCCTCTGCAAGGTAATATGCCACCACAGTACATAACACACATGGAAGATTCTAAAGCGTCAATTGTCATTTACAATGAAATAAAATAACTTTTAAATATACAGTGCCTTGCGAAAGTATTGCCCCCCCCCATAAAAAACTTATTGACATTTTGCCACATGTCAGGCTTCAAACTTAAAAATAACTGAAAATATTTTTCAAGAATCAACAACATGTGAGACACAATCGTGAAGTGGAACCAAATTTATACAAGATTTTATATTGTGTTTACAAATAAAAAACTGAAAAGAAGGATGTGCAAATGTGGGACCAAATGACACACCGGTGCACTCTGTTTGTCATTGTTGTCATTTAGGTCAACATTGGATCATTCAGAAGTCATCAGGGAACTTCTGGAGTTGTTTAGCTTAGCTGAGAGAACAGGGGGCCAATATTTTTGCACATCCTACTTTTCAGTATATATAAAATGTTGAATGAATTTGGTTCCACTTCACAACTGTGTCTCACATGTTGTTGATTCATGAAAAATAGTTTCAGTTATCTGTAAGTTTGAAGCCTGAAATGTGGCAAAATTTCAAAAAGTTCATTTTGGGGGCCAGTACTTTCGCAAGGCACTGTATGTCATGAAATTTAGATCTGCATCCATGTGTTTAACAATGCACTGATGAAGATCGCTACAACAAGACATCCCATTGCATGTTCCACCTCACACAAGTACAAGGGTTTGTAGTTACACAATTGGAGAAAAATACCAGTGGTGAGTGAATTCTCTTGGAGGAGGGAGGCCATCAAGTGAAAATTGGAGCCCAGTGAGGCATTCGACTGAATTTTGAACTCGTTCCAACATCCAGAAACCACAAATCATGTGGACATACAGCAGGCAAAGGTGTTATGAAGACACCACAGTGCATTGGCTCTTCATTTCAGTGGGAACATTAACCAGTCAGGCTGTTCAAACAGAGCGTTCTACTCCATGGAGCCCCGCATCCAGCCTCAAGATCTGCAACGATCACTTTGGCATTTGTTCTATTTTCTTTGCGTGCGGCACAGGAAACCTCTCACAACAACACCAACAATCTATCAGGGAAAAGTGTTACCGCTGTTTGTGATAGTTATTCCACATATATGTCAGTTAAGAGGGAGAAAGATGTGCTGACACACAAACACAAAAATGCAAACACCTAGACACAGCCACTGGGTGAAGACAGGAAAAAAAACTTCACTGCTGCAGATCAGAACATGAGGTGATAGTTTTTTTTTATCCATGGTGTTGCAGAAGAAGCAACATCTTACATTAACAGGAACACATAAAAGGCACTATATAATATATATTGGTTCATTAACAAAAAGAAAGAGTAAAGTCACACATTTCAAATTGTAGCACGCAAACATGCCAACTCAGTTTTACAATGCTTAACTAACACAGAGTGGGTTGTAGCCACAGTCATTGTGGGCCAGTTATATGCCTCATGTCGTGATTGGCTGTAAGGAACATTATGTTGATACAAATAAAAAAAGGTAATCAAGTGTGTTTAAATTCAGTGAATTTAAAATGTATGTATTTGAATATTTTGAAGAAAAAAATAATTATTATATCATAATTATACAGTATATTCTATCATTTTTCCATCACAGTTGTATCTGTCACGGTCATATGCTGAATGGATACATTGAGACACAGTTGTGTACCTCTCAGTCAGACCAGTCCTACCTTCAACAATGATTGCTCTCAAATAATCTTCTCTGTAATGAGGGACTGGAATCTAAACAATTGAAAAGTTATATCACTGCAAATAATTTATTGAGGCCAGTTGCCAGCACAAAATAAAAGACTCTACAGAGACTTTGCAGAGATCTACAGAAGCCTTTCAATGATCAAATAGCACACATAAAGACAGTGAAGCTTACATGCAAATGAGTTAAGCAGTGAAACAAGGGGCATTTCACAATCGTATACATGTTCAATACTTCAATATTTCAGTGCAAAATCAAGTGAAATGTTTTTAAACAGTAACGTCTTAACCTGTGCTGCTTTAACAATTGAGTATTAAAAATGGTAATAGATGCTGTTTACGTTAATGACTGGGTAATTGACAAATGTTTAGATCCGTTGAACTATTTTTGTCCATTTCTAAGATGGACGTGATTGATTTTCGAATTTTGAAATGTAGATTGCTTTTCTCAGTAGTCCAATTGTACCAAAGAAAGATTTTTTTTTTAAAAAGTGAATTCTTTAAATGAAAAATTTGGTTAAAGAAGTACAAGTGCTGGTCACTAGACCAGCACTTTAAAAAACAAACAATTTTTTCAAACTTTCCTTCCTGCCAACTGCTTACAGAATAAAGTTGCAGTAACTGTCCTCCAATTAACAGCATGTGAACAATTTTATAGGGAGCCAGACATACACTTTGTTGGCTGGCTTGGCTCTTTGAAGAAGCCTTGGCACTGAGGCACTGTGTATCATAGGCAGCAGTATTTGATGTCCTCTATGATAGGTGATAAAACTGATGACACAATTTATTGGGCAGCTTACTGAGTGCTTTGAGAGTTACTTGAGAAGGACAAGCCCTTCCTCTTAGCGCTGCATAAAGTTAGCAATCAAGCCATGGTCATAAAGAACCAAACAAAGTTGCAAAATCCATGATTTTAGGTTGCCTGTATGAGATTTTACACCTTTCTGCCTTATTTCATCATTCTCAAGCGCTTTGCTGTACTGCAGCTGTGCTATAACTGCTTGGTGCATCCTGAGTGACCAAGTCAAATCAATGAGTCAGGCCATTTGAAAACACAGCCATATGGAATTTTTGCCATATAGGAATGTTCAGTTTGAATGCCTAAAGTGAATTTATTTCACACATTTGAAGCCATGGACTATGTAAGTGTGAAAAAGACCCACAGTACAGAGAATGTAGTGTTCCTTCTCTGTTCCTGCAGGGTGACTGAATCAGTGTGGAGTGTCATTGTAAAGCTTTCTAATTCTTTAGGGGGCTGATTGGACTATTATAGATAGACAAGGAAAAAAGTCTACTTTCCCGCTTTAGTCAATCAAGTAAATGGACCCCTGGGTGGCAGGTCTAGAGTACCTAATGGGCTCATCAGGGAGGAAGAGGAGGATGAAGGGAATGAGTAGCAAAGGGAACAGCATAGGCTGACCCATGTCCAGCCCTGGACTACATCCCTCCTGACCTGTCACACATCTCCTGGGAGCCAGGCTGGTCACATAAGGCATATTTGACAAATTGAGTATCTGCTCAGGCTGTACAAGGTCAATTGTGATATCTATGTGTGAAAAGGATGCAAGTAAATGACACAATGGGAAATACTGTGCAGAAATCAAATGATGACTTTTAAAATTTAACTTAGAAACCTGATAATCTTAAAAATGTGGAGTATTAATAAAACAAAACACTCTGTAGGTATACAGGTGGGTAGATGAAAAAGGCTGAAATTATCGGTTGCTGACATTAATAGCAGTTGTCCTTCATTTGATTGATGACAGTTCCGAGTTTATAAATATATATATATATATATATATATATATATATATATATATATATATATATATATATATATATATATATATAACTCGGAACTGTCATCCCTCCACAGTAAACTCAAGGTTGCAGTTCAAAATCATATGGTTGTGATTATGTTCAAAGCCATGTCGAAACCTTTCTACAGGTTATCGCTAAAGGTCTTTTCTACCTACTTACTGAAATTTTCTATACTAGACTTCTTTTAAAATAAAATGTGTATATTTTAAAATGAGATATTACTTCAAGATGGCTTTGATGAAGAGGTTTCTTCCCTACACAAGCAATGGAGACTGCAAAGTAAGAATAAGAGGAAAAGATGTAAACAAGTGTTAAAAATACAATGTATATGTTTGTATGGTGGTTTTCAGTTTATCTGCAATTTTCACCAAATTGAAAACAAATGGCCCAATATTATTTTAAAATGGAAATTCAAAATGATGGACACAATTTAATTAGAGTTGTGCATATAATTTTTCTATTATGTTTGAATTTAGTTGAGTGATTACAGAGACCCATTTATGAATGAGTAAATATTCATGCTATGCAGATTATTATTAGTATTAACAATATAATATTCACCTCCCAATGCTATTATGTTTATAATGTTGTCTGATAATTTTAATGGACAGCCTATTATTTGAACCTGCGTGGTTTCTTTACTTGCATCCATTGCAGGAAACTCCATTACCGCAAGTCAATCAAGATCCTCTCCCGGTGCACTTTTTGTGTACATTACTTATACAAATACAATATAAGAATGTATATTTTTTTAATCTTGTTTTCAGATGCACGAGTGGGACTACAGCCCAAAAATGTAGTTGTTATTAGATCACTTAGGTGGGATGTGCTAATCATTTTTATATATATGTATATATGTTGTATACACACACACACACACACACACACACACACACACACACACACACACACACACACACACACACACACACACACACACACACACATATATATATATATATTTTGTTTTTTTGTAAATTAAAAAAAGGTTTATATATAAACATTACTTCTTAATTCCCCCTTGTGACATCGTTGTTACCATCCTGTAGACACAAAGACGAAGGATTTAAAAGTGTTTTCCACGAAAAGCCAAAGGGAAAAGAAGTGGAAAAAACAAATTTAATTCATATAGTGATAGATGAGTAACATTCAGTAGGTTCTCTCAAGGTGTTATTTGCATGCAGACCTGGCATGTTGATGCAAAATACATTTTTCAATTACTGTATTTATACTTATTTTTTAAATTTTGTTTGCTTATTTTTAGCTTCGAGACACCAAATCCATTGGTCAGAATACAACACTTCTTCATTTCCTGGCTGAGAAGTGCGAAGAGAATTATGAGGCAATTTTAAGGTTTCCAGAGGAACTGGAGCATGTGGACAGTGCCAGCAGAGGTATGTCTCTATGGCTGTAGGCCATTGGAAAACAACTTTTCACATATATGTGCATTGGCAAACTGCCAATGTCACTATCCTCATTGTTGGGGAACAATTACCAATGGAAATCATTTAATGTTTTACCTTTTTATTGAACATTTTCATTATTACTTTTTTACTATCTTTTCTCCAGTTTTCTTCCTTATATATTCTTTTCCATGATGGCAGCTGGCATTATCTGTTTGTAACAGGAAGAGGGTCGTTTGTCAGGCTGTCATTAAACTAATTCCACTCTAATTCTATTCTCAACCATTTGGTGGGATCCCTGCAGGCTTATTTACTTTGTTAGTGTTATAATTGGTTATTTAATTTACTTTAACTAATTATGCACTTCACTGAGGCTGCCAGCCATTGTGTAAGTGAACTGAATTGTTTTTATGTGCTGTATATTCTTAGATGTCTATTTTCACTAGATTTGAGCTTCATCAACTTTGTCATTTCATGGAAATGAAAGAGATATGTCACTTGGCTGTGAACAGTCAATTAATGTATCTTCTGAAAGGAAGAGTGGGAATGGAAATGAAACTCCAGGAAGAACACTGCTTATCTCATTGATCATCACACACAATTAAACAGGATTTTCAATAGTATATTATGACAATGAAGAAAATGTCACATTTAATTGAGCTTGTCTGATTCAATTATGTTGAAGTTGGCTTTAAAAAAACATTTTAATAATTGCCACAATTTTGGTATTATTAAGAAGCTAGCATTTTGACCACATTTGATTTTTCATTTTTAGCCTCATTAATGCGAATTACAACATTTCTGCTGACAAGCTTCTTCAAAATAATTTAATTTGTTTTATTTTGAGTCATGAACGGACATCATGATTGTAAGCTATGCACCAGGCAACATATTTGGAAAACTTTTACTGCCTGTCAAACTGCTTAATAATTTACCTCTCAATCTCTAGATCCTTCTCTGGAGCTTCTGGTCACTGTTCAAATGAAATGACTCAAGAAACATCTAAAACAAAACACTGTTGTCACGACCAGGTGCTAAAGCCTTGACAAATAGCGGAATGTGATCACTGAAGGCAAATTACAAAAAGTTCATTTAAAAGTAAGCAAAAAGGACTAAGCATTGCAGTTAGTCATTCACTCATTCATCTTCCGTAGTGCTTATTCCGCTCGCGGGTTACGGGGGTTGCTCGAACCTATCCCATTTGACTTACCGGCGAGAGGCAGGGGACACTCTGAGTGCACTGCAGAACTACCACAACAAACCACGAAAGTAAGCAACCACTTATGCTCACATTCAAATCTACAGGCAAATAATTGTGATCAATTCACCTAAGCTACATGTTTTTAATGTAGAAGGAAGCAGGAGAAACCCAGAGAGAACCAACGCAGACATGGGGAGAACATGCAAACTTTGCACAGAAAGGATTCAAACGCAGATCCATCTAGTTGTGAGGTGACACGGCTACCCAATGCGCCAACATGCTGCCCATACTTCCAGTCCGATTAGTCCAAATAATCACTTACAATATGAAATACATGAGCTTTTACCAAACAAATGGTGCATAGAATCAAATTCAAATGGCGCATAGAATACCGCTGTTGCCTCACAGCAAGACAAATTTAGGTCTGAATCCCGCTCTGTGCTGACTTTGTATGTTCTCCCTGTGTCTGTATGGGCTCTCTCCGGGTTCTCTCGCTTCCATCCACCTTCAAAAACGTGCAACTCAGGTGAATTGATTCCAAATTGCCCATAGGTGTGAGTGTGTTTGTGAGTGGTTGTTTGTTCTCTATTTGGCTCCACAGTGAACTGTTGTCGTGCCCGGAGTGTCCCCCGCGTCTCACCCCGCAAGTCAGCTAGGATTGCTTCAGCAACCCCCTTGACCATATTTAAGCAGAACAAGTAGTTGGAAATGAATGAATTAGTAAAGAAACCAGTCATATCAGAATGATGCAATATAATTAAGGAAAGATCGTTTTAAAAAAACATTTGAAAGCTGATAAGAACCATTTTGCCTTCTTTACTATGTTGTGTGTACAAGCAAACCTTGGTTTTCGAACGCTTCAGACATCGCACAACATTGAATTTGACCAAAAAATTCGGAATTTTTTTTGTGTTAGAAGTAGAACAAAATTTGGAAGTCGAACATGAAATGAACGCCTTTTTGGGGCGACCATGGCTAAGTGGTATTACGGGTCATCCTATGATTTAAGATTGGCGGTTTGATTCCCGATCCCGCCGAGTCATTTGTCGTTGTGTCCTTGGGCAAGACACTTTACCCTCCTTGCTCCCAGTGGGGCACTCGCTGGTGTGTGAATGTGTGTGATTGTTCCGGTGGTGGTAACAGGGGCCGTAGGCGCAGATTGGCAGCCACACCTCCGTCAGTCTGTCCCAGGGCAGCTGTGGCTATACACGTAGCTTTCCATCACCAAGTATGAATGAGGACTGAATGAATAATTGATCCAATGTAAAGCGTCTTTGATTGTCCAGAAAAGTGCTATATAAATTTAATCCATTATTATTATTATTATTATTATAATTAATAATAACAATAATAATAATAATAATAATAATATAGTTATTATTATAATTATTTCTCTATAATCTATAATTTGTGAATTGGAAACACAAAATGGTCTGTAGGTATGAATGTGAGAGGTGATGTTTATCTTTCTATGTGTCCCTTCGATGAACTGGAGACTCAAGGGTGTACCCCGCCTCAAACATAATCAGCTTAGATAGGCTCCAGCATAGCCCGTGACCTGTACAGGTATGTCAGATCGGTGGCAAAAGACGAGACATTTACGATTTTAAAGAACATGAATGAATGAACAAACTTTGAGCATAGTGTCCAAGAAGGTCATTGTGTTTATTTTTTAAGTAATGCATGTATGTATGAATGAATATGTGTTTCCAGTTAAAGGAAGCATACAGAAACGTAATTATTGGCAATGACCGGCCCAATTCAGCATTGGACAACACATGTTCAAAATATACAATACTGTAGCTTGGGTGCAGACAGAGTGAGAGTGGAAGCTTTACATTACTTTTTACCAAGACCAGCACAAAGGGGTTTCCCTTATGGGACTGTTCTATCCCCTAGGATTCAGAAATCATCAAAGCCCACCTGTATCAAGGTCAGTTTTGATTAAAATTCACATTATTATATAATGACGCGCAGGGAGTAAGTTACCTATCTTCCAGATAGGACACATGGAAGGGCTATGCTTTGAACAATGATATTGCAGAATATATTGTGTAGTAGTGTACAGCCCTTCCAAATATAATCAGTCCAGCAAAGACAGCATGTCAACTCTTTAGTAGATTATTAGGCCAGGTGGTACCTGCTCATCAGCAACAATACCAATTTCCACAGAGAAGCCATCTGGCAATTTGAATTCACTACCGTAACAAAAGCCAGTCTCAAATGATTGATTTTTCTGTGCAGAAGTCATAAAGTCACCATTAACATTACTCGTTGCCAGCTAGAAGTGAACTTACCTCATTGAGATGTCTAAAATGCAACAGCGTATAGGAGGGATTTCTTTAAGGATTTTCGACCAATAATTACAACGAAGAACTAACAACCTGTTTTTCCATTTGGGAACACAATGAAAGCCAAAGGAACACATCTGGTCTTACTAAACAGAATCAGCAGACACCCCCCCCCCTTCATTTCTCTCTTGTGATTTTACTTTGATTTTGTATTATATTACAGAAAAATCCAGTAGCCACTTGTTATCCGCTATAGACCCATATATTTGTGTGAATGATTATTTTATCAAGTTTAATACAGATTGGTTCACTAAGGGAGCAATCCTCCTTTTCTTATTGTCTTTGTGTCTAAATTACTTCCATATTTCACTGTGAGTTCCATCTCTGTCTAAACAGGGGATTGGTACACTCTTGTCACAATGTCAACTTGGAACTCCATTGATAAATCACTCTGAGGGATGAAGGAGTTGAAGGAGAGTCTTGAGAGCTCGTGGCTCGAGCTTCATTTAAAATACCCTTTTTTTCTCGGCAATCTTACTCAGTAGTACACTGTCGCTATTTGCAACCTGAATGAGATACATGACATATCTTTAATTTGATTTGAGTGATCATTTGAGGGCTGCTGGTAACCATTAATTTCCTGTATATTGAAGAGGAAATAAATGTTAAAATCCTGGTGACTGTATATATTGATATTTTTATTTGAGCCACATAGATTTTTAAATTATATAATAGACTTTGTTTTAGCATTGCTACTTCTCCCCTTGTGCCAAACAGGTTTAAGGTATCATATATAATCATATGACTGAATATTGTATATTTACGCATATGCACCATGTACTGATATGATAGTCAGACTGATCTTTCTCATTTGTAACAGTTAAACATGATAGCAAACTTTTGTTTTGATATTAGTTGTTTAGACTTTGCTTATTTAAGAAGTAAATAATTATCAAATATGTAGTTGATATAATGCTTCAAATGTATTGCATATGTATTCATTCATAGCCACAGTATTGGAGAGAAGGGCTATTACCATTTTAAATAGAATCATATGCAGGCAGAGAATCCATTATTTTCATACCACTGACCTCATCTTCATAGCAGTGGTGAGGCCTTGAGAGAGTGTCATTGGTCATTTTGCCTTGTTAAATACCCCCCAGAGATGAGTATGTGGGTACTGACAATGGGAACTCAGTCTATGTGGTGATTCCACTCAATCAGTGGTGCACTGACAATCTGTCTTGACAATCTGGGAAAAGAGGAAATATGATACAAACGTTCTCATAAATCTATTTAGTATAAGGCATAGCCAAGGGCAAAGTACTTTGGAGCCTGTGAAGGGAGAAAATGGAGAATGAAGCGAGGAAAAAAAGATGAACTCTGAGGATATTAATACCGCTGTGAATATATGTATTATCCACATTCATTTCCAAGGCTCTGCAGCATAATAAAGCATTGCTCATTTCCCATCTAAATTCCTGGCAATGCTTGGCTCTGTATTACGTAGGCAAAATGCTTTTCTGGATAGGGTGTAACAAAGACGGGACCATTTGTCTTTTGATTTCATTTGAGTTGGAGGGAATTGTGGTACTGGGGACTTTTTTTTTTCATCCTGGGAGGGTGTCTTCCTAAAATCAGCTGCAAAATCTTGAAGAAGAATTGACATAATACAAATCAAACAAGTGCTCCATGTAGCAATGCAACGAGCACACAACAAGCATTCCACTCAAGATAGAATTTTTACTTGAAAAAAAGTCTATAGTCATTGTGAAACTAACATTTTTCTATTATTTTCATTCATTTCACAGCTGTTTTCAGTATTTTTTGATGATAATGAGTAAGACAATACATTAACTCCCTTGCTAGCAGCTTGTTTTAATAGCAGACAAACTGGCCAACAGCTAGCTCAGGAATACTGTTAATATAAAATCTAACATTAATATTCTTATATTAATGTAATAGTTTTTGTTACGCCTGGAGCCTGATACACTTTCTCTACATATTCAATAGACTGTCAGTATTTGTATTATCGCATTTGAAATGACAAATTAGCCTGCAAAGTGTACATCATATATTGGGCTAATGAATTATTGACATTGTAAACCAATACATCATGGTTTTACTGTAAATATTTTCCACAAATAAGATTATTGTTGATAAAAATGATCTAAACAGATGCAAAATGGCTTTCACTGACTTGTCTACTATTTTCATTTTTAGTATGATATTGAGGATTTCAAACATGCATGTAGGTCAAAATATTTTATTTAGACTAACAACCTATTTACTAGCAGAAAGGTAAATTATCTTATCAATATCGGCTTTGTGAAGCAGGTGATCAGTTGTTGCTGGTATCATCTAAAAAAATATGTATCATTAGTCTCTACAAGAAAGGATTACCTGTTTCTATGGCTCAAGGCGTTTTCATAGTAGTTGTCCTTTATAGATAACAACATCAATGATATGAGGTTGACAGGTGTACTAGTGCCAGTGTCCCTTGACCTTCACATTTTCCGTTTGGTTTGTTGCTTCCATAAAAAATAATTTATTGTCATCAAATATTTGATATCTGGTAGTTTCATTAATAGCTTTTGTTCGGCTGTTTATATTACTAACTTTAATTACAATCATGATATGCAGCAAAAAATCTATTTCATAGTGAAGTTCCCTTTCTTAGATGTTTGGTCAAACTTTTTCATTCTCTCTCAGACATAACTGAATGACAGTCTGATTTAGATTCATATTAATATTTTCATGGGAATCCAATTGACATTTAATCGTGGGAGTTAATAGGGTGTTATATGGGGTTTGTGCAATAATTCAAGTTGACTAAAATTTGTAAATTAGGAAATTGCTTGGAGGCAAAACCCTAAAAACAGTATTTTACACTGGCATATGCTAATTTAATGCAGTTGTTTTTTTTTTTAATCTCATGGTGGATATTTAGCAATACCACAAGGTTAAGCCATTTGTGGTTCTTCAAGAAGCAGGGAAACTAGTCATGCCTGCTGGAATTACAAAGAAAACAGAAAACCTTCTCCAGATTGCAGAGATAACATTGGGTTGGTTTTGTCTCTGTATGCACTTGAAAGACCCAGCCTGTGCGAAAACATTGCACCTCATTGATGCTTCCTATCAAGTCTGAGAGTTTCCAAGCTTGCAAGGAAGGAGAGTATATGCCTAAATGTACAATGACCTAAAATTCTGGCATTTGTTATGAATTTCCCTCAAAACAGAAGCACAAACAATATTGTTAAAAAAACAAAGTTAGAAGCACCACACACACACGCACACACGCACGTACGCACGCACGCACACACACACACATAGGCAGGCTACACATACATTGGCCAAAGCAGAGTTAACTAGTTACCCAAATACAAGCTGACTTCAACAGCATGTGATGAATTTTCAGTGTCAAGCTATTAGCCAGGACAATGCCACACACTGCTAACTTCTGGACACTGACTTCACCTCGAACATACTCTTGTCCCAGGAGAGGGGCACTGATCTGAAACGAATCATTTTTTGGCCTCTTGGACTGCTTTGTGGCTATATAGTCAATACAGGACCAATTTGTTTTCCAGATTCTAGGAGTAGGTAGTTTGGGAGGCCTACTATGTATATGCTGAAAATAGAGATCTGAAAAATGTGTTCTTCATAATAGGACTCCTTTAAGTTCAAGAGTGTTGAATTGTAGATAAGGATTGCGACTTTATTTTCTTTTGCCCACAGTACATGTCTTTCTTAGTATTGACTGTTAGTATTGTCAGTATTTCACATTTGAAAACTTTTGAGCACTCAATTTGGCAAAAGGGGCTTGTGGTACTGGGGGTGCAGTCTTCATCAACACATAAATAATAGCATCACCTTTTATGCATCATTCCATATACAGATTTACATAATTGTAAACTCTTTACATAACAGCAAAAAAAAAAAAAGTTTACTTGCAAGTTTTAAGGATCACCCTGACACGAATACATAATTTTGTTGACAGCAAAGAAAACAAATGATCTGAAAGATCATACATTCCCAGAAAGTCCACCATAAATACTGAATTCACTTTATATGTATACAATTTTTTTTTCAGCTTGCTGTTATTTCATTGAATACAAATATCCAATAGTGAAAGTAAACCTGTCTCAGTGTCTTGGAATAGAATCAATCCTCACAAGTGGTTTAAGGTGTACTCATCTCTGAACCCTGAAAGTGATAAAGCAGGATCAGCGAGGCCAACACTTTAAATGGACAGTCTGTCATGGAGAATATTATGAACAGGAAACAGACCTGTCTTGCTTCTCCATCTCAAGGATGAGTGATGAGCACCAGAGTTTTCTTTTTCTTGTTTTTTTCCTTTTTAAAAAATTATTTTTACGCACTTCACAGTGAGTGGTTGGTCCATTCGAAAACCAAAGCAGCCCTATATTTTTTTTTCTTTTTCATTTCTGTCCATCTCTCTTTCCCTCCACCTCTGATTTCTTTCATCACCCCTTTGGCCAGCAAGTATGAGTGTAGACAGAGATAGACACATGCAGGGAAACCAGCAGCCGTGCTTAGCATCAGCCTCCAGTCCCTAACAGAAGATTTCAATGAGAGTTGACAATGGTACCAGGAATGAGAATAATGCTGTTTGCCAGCCTAGAAATTCAGCCTGTCAACGTAGACCATTTCCCATGCTGGGAGTGTTCCATGTACTGAGGTGAACTCTTGTTTTTCTGCTCCCTCGTAAGTAGAACCAATCCACCACTATAGATTAAAATAATTTAGTTGCTTTCAGAATGTATCAATAGTTGATTAGCAAATGGGTCTCAGCAGCAATTTGCATTGGTGAACAGAGAATTCAGATATTTTTAGTACGTATATCTCTGAAAACCTCCCAAGTAAGGAATTAAATGACATGTACTGATTAAAATCAAGAGCCAGAGTAACAAAATCCCAGTGGAAAATCCCAGTAAAAGCAGCTTTTGAGGGTATTTTTGCAGTTTATCTAGAATAGTGTGTGATGCACAGTGGGTAGTTAAATCAGCAAATGTCTATATTTTAAATTGTCAACAGCTATTGGTTTTGACCTCCTTTGAAATGCGAGGAACCATGTGACAAAAAGAGTTTGAATTGGACGTTGCAATTGCTCACTTGAAGAATTGTTGAGGTTCATTCACTGTAACATGGGTTTTCTTTCATGGAAAACTGAAAAGCGGAGTGATGTGTCGCCGTATCTCATTTGTAACAAATTTACCTATTGCTGCCAAAGTTTCATAGCAAATTATAATAATAAATTACAGTATCAAACTATATAGCATTGTTCTAGAGACTCAAAGAATTTTGGTTAAAAATTACATCATCTGCAATACACACCAATTTACAAATCTTGTTTGGATTATTTTCAAATTGGTTTATTTTGGTACATTTTCGTTGGATCACACATTTTAAGGAAATGGCTGTATTGAGTATGCCACTGAAGTATTTTGTATACTAAATAGCTGCATCTCTTTAAGTTTGAATAGTGGTGGTTAAATATTTGCGGCTTACTCAGTCGCTGCAAAAAAATATACAAAATGCATCCAATGTTAATTGTAACTAATCAAACCTCTCCTGCTTGTCAATTTATCTGCTTCTACTATATTTTTACACTAAACATTATTTTGAGTTGTCAGTGAATGTCATGGCTCCTAAAAGTATTACCGTATTGGTCCAAATATAAGACAACCCTGATTATAAGACGAACCCATCTTTTTCAAGACTCAAGTTTGAAAAAAGACTTTTTAAACACCAAATTTATTTTTTACTCAGAAAAAAAATTACAGTACATCTGAAAAAAAAAAAGATTCTAACAATATATTAATTTTCAGTTATATCTTCTCTTATTTTCTTCTCTTTTCTTTCTTACCGCTATTTTAAATTTTTATACTTCGTGCTACCGCTATTTTTAATTTTTATTCTTTGTGACAGGGGGTTCGCTTTGGCCTGGGGAGTTAAGTTCAGCATTCACTTTAAGGATATCTGGAGCCATTTAGCGTTGTGAATGGGTATAATGTCTAGACCCCGAATGTAAGACGACCCCCACTTTTTCAGTCTTATTTCAATGCAAAAAACACCATCTTATATTCGGGCCAATACGGTAGTTCCATCATAGTTTGGTCCTCTTATGACTCAGTCACCATGAAAGCCTAAACCTAGAATTAATTTTAAAAAAAGTGGTATCAGCATTTATGTGATTGTAAAAGGAAAACAATACAAATTTTAAAATGTCGCTTAGGCGTTTTTGTGCACAATGTGATAATTTATTCTGGTGCACATTCTGCAAACTTCAACTTCATCATAATCAAGTTTCAGTGTGGTTGACTAAAGCGGAAAGCCCTGACTTGCATTGTTAAAACATTATTTTAAAAATTCCTATATCTGAGCCTCTCTCTATCCTCTCCAAAATTTAGCAAATCCTTTTAATCCTGCCAAAAGACAGGCAGAAAGATGGACTAACCGGCCAAACAATGTGCCTCTTACAGCAGAGCTTACATACGCATGCGCTGGACTCTGTATTTAATTTAATTTAATACACTGAAGGGAAATTAAGAACGCACACTTTAGTTTTTGTTAGTCAATCAATCACACGCATGCATATTAATGTTTACAGGCCCCTGTAATACACACAACCACACACAAGTGGGCCTGTAGGCATGCAAGGGAGGTAGAGTGGCAGGAAGCTCCTTCTTGGTTTGCCTCAAATGAGCAATTTGTGAAGGGGACGACACCTTGCTCAAGGGTGCCTTGCCAGTGCTCAGCTCCAGGTATTTTTTTGGGCGGGAGCGGGAATCGAACCTCCAATCTTGAAATCATAGGACAACCCGCTCTACTGCCCGCTTTACCATTGAGCCACCGCCGCCCCCCACTGAGCCACTGCCGCCCCGTATTTCAGTTCTCTTGTGACCAGCTGAGCCCAGTGCTGGAGATTTACATTAATGTATAACATTATCATATCTCTTAATTTACAGTTTGCATTGTGCATTGATAAAAGCTTGTAACACAAGGTCAGATAAAAGTATCCTTTAAGTTGCTGAGCATCATAACAGTTGTATTTGTGTTATTATTCACATTGTGGCATGACATTTAAGCATTTAAAAAGTGAACTTTTTTTACTTTGATTATTATTCTTTTTCATGGAGAAACTCAATAGAAGATCAATGTCTCATAAGTACGATAATCATGAGGATTGCACAAACGAGCAGGATATTTTCTCATATGTGATCCCTGCAACTTCCAGATAAGGTCCCATTGAAGAATTACAAAGCTAGAGCTAGAGATTTATGATTATTAATATTATTTTAATATTGACTGACTGAGAGAGTGTATTCGTCAGTACAATGTGCCTTTACTGTTCAGGATTTAAACTGTATATTTTCCTTGTCTGATGGCCCTGTGGGAAGATCTATTTTTAAAAAGGCTAAGCTTGCCAAATAGATATCATGCTATTGTTGAATCATTCATGTTAGCATTAACTGGTAGTGCTATTCAAAGTTCTCACACAACCATGAGCTAAATGCCATAATAAAATTAAGACTTTAAGCACAAAAAGGTTCATCCAGTCATTTCTGTCTTTATACGTGACACACCTGCTATAAATTCCTGATCATTCCGACATTTATGGTGTATATTGAACATGAATTTTATTTGTCAGCAGTTGTTGAAATTTGTCTTGCAGCCCAGCAGCCGTTTTATGCAGAAGCAAAACATATATCACACACATTGACATGACACATATTTACAACATGGAAACATAATAGTCGAGAGCGCTTGTCCCCCACTCATCCTATCTCCGGTTTTGCCCCTGGTTAGCTTTTTTTTTTTTTTTTTTGCCAGCCTCAGCATGCTGTTATTATACATGGAAGTATACAGTTCTTGAAGTTCCAGTAATCTTTGAGCAAATGTTTAGTTGTTGTGACATTTGTGACTTTAGTGCTACAGACAGACATCCATACCAGGTGATGCTGCAGTATTGAAGAACACCCATAATAACAGAAGTGAAACAAAATAAGAATTGTTTTACTGGCACCAAAAGATCTTAAAAGCAAAGGAAATATATGTTTTGCTTTGTTTTCTTGCACACTGCTACAATCTGATCTCTCCAAGACAGGTGATGGTGTATCACTACTCCTAGGTATTTGTATGAACGTACCTGATTCATCTGTTCATTATGAATAGTAATAATAATAAATAGTGCCCGGAGAGGAACCGTGGTATTGTATGAGGTTGTCTGGAGTGGCAGAGAAGTAGAGCAGTGTGGGACAGACCAAAGAGAAAGTTTATGGATGTAGGGAAAGAGGACATGAAAGCAGTTGGTGTGACAGAAGAGGATGCTACTCACATCTACAGCACACCTCACTACTGTCTTACAGTCCTTATACATGTCCTGCACCGCTCTAACATACTTCTCTGCCTCTCCAGACTTCCTCATACAATACCACAGTTCCTCTCTGAGCAACCTGCAATAAGCTTTCTCCAGATCTACAAACACACAATACACCTTCCTCTGACCTTCTCTGTACTTCTCTATCAACATCCTCCATTCCTCAGGCATCTTCTCACTATCTAAGATCCTGTTGAACAACGCAGTCAGAAACTATATTGCCATCTCTCCTAGCCACTTCCATTCCTCCACAGGTATACCATCAGAACCGAGTGCCTTCCCACTTTTCATCCTCTTCAATGCCCTCCTCAATTCATCTTGAGTAATCTTTGCTACTTCCTGGTCCACAACAGCCCCCTCTTCTTGTCTTCGTTCTTTCTCATTTTCCTGGTTCATCAACTCTTGAAAGTACTCTTTCCATCTTCCCATCACACTACTGGCCACTGTCAATAGACTTCCATCCCTATCCTTAATCACCCAAACCTGATGCACTGATGCATCACCCATCACCCAATCACCCAAACCTGATGTCCTTCCCATCTCTGTCTCTCTGTCTTGCCAACCTGTATAGATCAGTCTCTCCCTCCTTACTGTCCAACCTAGCATACAAGTCATCATAAGCCCCTTGTTTGGCCTTTGCTACCTCTACTTTTACCTTACGCTGCATCTCCCTGTACTTCTGTCTACTCTCCTCAGTCCTCTCAGTGTCCCACTTCTTCTTGGCTAACCTCTTCCTCTGTATACACTCCTGTACCTCCTCATTTGACTACCAAGTCTCCTTATGTACTTATCTTCCTTTCAGATGGCACACCAAGTACTGTCCTACCTGTCTCCCTGATCACATCACACATATATATATATATATATATATATATATATATATATATATATATATATATATATATATATATATATATATAGCCGTCAGGCGATTAAAAAAATATCTAATTAATTACAGGATTTGTAATTAATTAATCCAATTATCCATCCATCCATTTTCTTAACCCGCTTAATCTGTTTACGCAGGTCGCGGGTTAAGAATCCCGGCATGCTCAGGGCATGAGGCGGGGGACACCCCGGGCACGACGCCAGTGTACCACGGAGCCACACAGAGACACACAATCACTCACACACACTCACTCCTACGGTCAATTTGAGACCTGAAGCGCATGCTTTTGGAGGTGGGAGGAAGCCGGAGAACCCGGAGAGAACCCATGCTTAATCACATTTTAATCTCATACCTGCTAAAGGCCCCCAAATACATAATTTGAATTCGAGGACATTATAAAATTGTAGTGCATGACTAATCAATAGACTACACCAAAAGAAAAGATTTTTCACGCCCCAATGGATATGCTTGCGTGAGCGAGACTCGAACCACTGATGGCTGGGCAATGCGTCGTCAAGACGATTGCTGAGCCACCGTCACCCCAATAGTCCCGCCTCCGCTCTTTTTATAGACAAACTTTCTGCCCAAAGGTCCAAGTGGGCTTGCCTCGCCCACTATATATATATACAGTATATATATATATATATATATATATATATATATATATATATATATATATATATATATACACACACACACACACACACACACACACACACACACACACACACACACACACACACACACACACACACACACACACACACACACACACACACAGTATATGCCGTCAGCCAATAGAATGTGCGTACGGTATCACGTGATTGTTGACTAAAAATCTGCGATTAGGTGGAGTCGCAACTGTTGATGCGCGATCGTGCGAGGGCGCATGGTGTGTGTGTGTGTGTGTGTGTGTGTGTGTGTGTGTGTGTGTGTGTGTGTGTGTGTGTGTGTGTGTGTGTGTGTGTGTGTGTGTGTGTGTGTGTGCATGTGATATGATAGAGTGGAGTGGAAAACATGATTTCCCCATGGGAGATTAATAAAGGGTATTTCTTCTTCTATCTTCTTATTGTGTTATTCTCTTAAGGCCTCTGGCATTGCTAATCACTAATTATATACTATTATTTGCTTAGACTTTTGTCGAGGTTTTAAAAATATTTTGATGAAGGACTGACTTCTTATTTTCTAATTAGCATTATATATAGTTCTAAGCTGTGGTTCAATTTTTAGCTTTGTCTGTCGTTGTTGCTTCATGTGTGTAAATAACACTTCAAAGGAAAAAAATAAGACATATCAGAAAAGTTATTACCCAAAAAAGCGATTGATTGATCTTCTACTGACTTTTCATTGTGGAAAAGTGTCTGTTTTTGTATCCTTCCATTTCCGCAGCCTATTTCTCTATTCAATTGACCAGTGTTTGAGAAAACACATCTGTGACTGAATAGCTTTCTCAAGACCCTGGACAGGTTTTGCACCTCTCCATATCATTTCGACTGCACATTGATTTTGGATATAAAATTGGGTCATTTTTATTATGGGCTGTCATCAATAAATAATTTAATAGCATGCCCTGAAGCAGGGCTTTTCAGGGCTTTGGAGTTTTACTACGCTTGGGGTACATTCCCCTGTGCCCCTTTCAGCTAATGCATGCCACTATGTGTGAAGATTCCACCATCACTAATGATTTATACCCCCCAGAGGAACAAAAGCATGGTGGTGCACAGGCTTTCACTGCTAGTATTACAACATGGCACTTGTATGTTTGCACAGGGTCTAGCAAGCTCATACTCATCAGTAACTACCAAGAAATATATGGTGTTCATTCTCACCATGCTTCATTTGTTCTTTTTTCTTGCCAGCCATGCAAATTATTCAGAATTATCAGGGCTAAAAATTAAAAGAAATAATAAAAATTTGATTTTTTTTTTCTTGTGAACTAATGCATAACACATTGCAACATCCTTACTGTGATGCTATCTCTCCCATATTTTAACGGTGATGTGACATAGTTCTCTGGGGAGGTTGGTGAGACTTAGTGAAACAATTGTTTTTCTTATTTTGCTGTCTTTTTAATCTATTTGGAAAACCTTTTTTTTTGTTTACATTATATACAAGTTAACATTGGCTAGACTCAAGTTCTTATCAAGAAGTTCTTCGTTTACGTTGCTCAGATCATAATTTGTTTAGGTGACTTCATAGTATTAGTCACACTCATCTCTTCATTATTTTTTTTTCCCTTAGTCCATATGGATTGAATTTAACAGCCATTCCTTTGTTTTCAATATAACTCTAACACATTCCGACTGTGGTTTTTCTCTTATGTGTTGATAATTTCCATTTTACACATTCTTTTTTTAGTGCTGTGATATGTATTCACCCTGCGTGATCCATTTGCAAATATTGAGAGCAGTTGTTCCACATTTGCATGTGAAATTGAAAATTTGAAGCCAGGCCTGAGCATACTGACAACCTTCACTGTAGTAAAGGTTTATATTATAAATAGTTAAAACACAATATTAATAACTTTCATGAACAGAATGCTCTATAATTTAATCTATAGAATAGAAAAAAAGAAAAAAAGAAATTCCCCTCATGTAATGAATCCGGTAACATCCTATCCATAATTTGCTGTTACGTTAGGAATGTATAAATTTCATCTCAAGTAGATAGTGAACCTGACATCTCACTTTGTGGGCCATAATTTTCCAGGCTATGTCTATAAATGTGACTTTTGTGGTATATTAGAAGTTGTAACTAATTTAAAAAAGCATGCAACTTAAATACATATCAACATCAGGGATTCAAATTTATCAAGGTTATGACAAACAAACAAATGTAATCAACAGCAATCCTGAAAGAGTTCCTTAGTTAGTTATACTCTACTCTAATGCATAAACTGCCCACCTAACGATAAAAACTACATGCTGATGTGTATGTGATTGATCATTCACATTTAAATTGTTAAGGATTTATCATTTTCTGAGTACATTTTTGTTAATGGTAATTTATATAGGAACCAATACTTGTCTATTAATGTAAATAAGCACTATTAAAATACAGGAACAATGTCATTCTATGTTTCTTTACACTGACGATAACTGCAATTTTATTCGGATTGTTCATTTAAATGTCATATGTTGTTCTTCTAATTTCACACCCCAAACTCAATATTGAAAAATCTCAAAAGCTGCTTTTTAATTTGCTTTGACCCCAAGAAAAACCACCACAATGTGCTACCAGGATTGTCAAGCTTAAATGCTGGGACAACTAAAGTTCACGTCTTGCTGTCTGTAGTTCTTCCTCTTTGCATTGGTGTGGCATCCCAGCTGAGACCTGCTTCTTCCAGAAAGATCTGTTTTTACCCCACCAACAGAGGTAAGGAGGGACAGAATCGATTGTTGCGGGCCAAATTGAACCTGTGTCGAGCTGCAGGCCAGCAAGAGATAAAGCCTCTGACGCTGTCTGCTGTGTTTATCATCAGGTGGCCTTTTCTGTGTGTGCTGCGCTGTGATTTTGATGTGTTAAGTCATAATAGGGGAGCCACAATTCTTGAAGGCACTGGCAATGAAATTGCAGAGAGAAAGAATTATGTTTCATGTCATCCCATGATTGTTTTACATAGATTTTTTTTTTAACCTGCTGTAGGGTCATTGCCTTATTTTTTTTTCATCCAAAGTGCAGTGGTCTATTTTTTTGCACAAATTCAAGATCAGCATTCAGTATGGTGTCTTTTAAAAACCTCTGTATGCTCCTTCATTGCAGCCTTCACTTGTAGAAAACATCTCCTTGTCAATATGACGACCCAGACGTGTTTTAAGTTTTCAGGCGTTGGTTGAGAAAAGTTATATCTTTCACTTTAAACATGATAAATTCAAGTTTACTCCTGACATTATTAGTCGAATTATCTGATCCTCAAACTATGCTCAACCAGCAGCACAAGGAATCTTGTTTTCCCAAAAGTGACTTGCATGATCAGCCTTACTGTTAGAATTAAAAGTCCAGTTATTAGATAGGATTAAAGCTATCTATTGATTATGATGTAGACAATTGCCAGTGTTTGTTTTTTTTTCTCGATTAAAGTGTAAGAATCAGCCCCTATCCATTTTGTTCTGATATTAATTTTAGTATGAAAAATAATGATACCCACTGTTGACACCCACCTGACTGATGGTCAGTCAGGTGCGCCAGTGTTAACACCCATGGTAGATATACCTTAGTCATATGGGTGTATTGAAGCCAAACAGTATGACGGTACGGTTGCTACAGACATGTCTTCAAAGCCTACCCCCTCCATCAAAGTGATAATTTGCCTGTTAATGTAAAATCCAGACAAATGATGCTTATACTTTTTTTTTGTATCTGCTGCCCCTATGAGATCTTCCTTGTGGTTTAGTCTTGACAACCAAGGTTTCAGGAGTGCCTGTTTTAGCTAGACAGTGTGTTTTGAGCCACCTCGCACTCAGTGAGGTGTGCCATCTACATTTCAGAAGTTGTTAATTGGAATGACATGCTAAGATAGATAGATAGATAGATAGATAGATAGATAGATAGATAGATAGATAGATAGATAGATAGATAGATAGATAGATAGATAGATAGATAGATAGATAGATAGATACGGCAGCACTAACAGGACTTATATACTAAACTATAACTAAAATATAACAGTATAAAATTAATATATAAAACAGTATAAAATTAAAAAACAGTATAAAATTAAATTAAATTAAATCCATTCAACCGCGTGCTGACCTCGCCACCTCCCCCCCGCTCCTCCTGAGAAAGTCATTGTACCCCTTGATGGCACGGGGCACGAAGGAGGACCTCAGCCTCTCTGTTGAGGCGCTGTGTGACAGCAGTCTGCCGCTGAAGGTGCTTCTCTGCTGGGAGAAGGTGGTGTGTAGGGGGTGGCTGGTGTTGTTCATGATAGCCTTTACTTGAGACATGGTCCTGCTCTCCAGAAGCGTATCCACAGAGTCCAGGCTCAGCCCAACCACTGAGCACGCTCTGCAGATGAGTCTGTTCAGACAGTCCATATCTCTTTTCCTGGCGCCCACACCCCAACACACAATGGCGTATGACAGCACACTGGAGACTATGGACTGATAGGCCAGCCTCCTCAGGAAGTACATCCTGCTCTGCCCCTTCTTGTACACACAGTTATAGTTGAGTGACCTGTCCAGTCTGCTGTCTAGCTGCAGTCCCAGGTACTTATAGTTTTCTACCACCTCCACCTCACTGCCCTCGATGATCACTGGCTGTGGAGAGTGAGGTGCCCGCCGGAAATCCAGCACCATCTCCTTTGTCTTGGAGACGCTGAGCTGGAGCTGGTTCTGTTGGCACCACTCCACGAAGTCAGCCACCAATGCCCTGACCCCCCCCCCCCCCCCCATCACCCTCCCGGATACATGCCACTATCACAGTGTCATCGGAGTACTTCTGTATGTGGCATGTATCCCGAGTTGTGCTTGAAGTCTGATGTGTAGAGGGTGAAGAGAATGGGAGAGAGAACGGTCCCCTGTGGCGCCCCCGTGCTGCTGGTCACCATAGAAGACAAACAGTCCCCCATACGGACGTACTGGGGTCTGTCCGGTAGGTAGTCCGTAATCCAGCTCACGAGGTAGGGGTCCACAGCCATGGAGGTCAGTTTATCCTGCAGGAGCCGGGGCTGGATGGTGTTGAAGGCACTTGAAAAGTCAAAGAAGAGCACTCTGACGGCACAGCCCCCGGCGTCCAGGTAGGAGAGCACACGGTGGAGGAGGTACAAGACGGCGTCGTCAACCCCAACCTTGGCCTGATAGGCGAACTGGAGAGGGTCCATAGCAACCTTCACCTGTGGACGCATGAGCTCCAGGACCAGTCGCTCTAGGGTCTTCATTACATGGGAGGTAAGAGCGACCGGGCGGTGGTCGTTGAGCTCAGTAGGGCGTCCTTTCTTGGGTACATGGACAATGCAGGAGGTCTTCCACAGTGACGGGACCCTCCCCAGCCACAGACTGAGGTTGAACAATTGTTGCAGGGGGTCCCCTAGTTCCGAAGCACAGGCTCGGAGGAGTATTGGGGAGACCTTATCTGGTCCAGCCGCCTTATAGGGACGGAGCCTCCTCAGCGTTGTCTTCACCAGGTCTGCAGTGATGACGGTCTCCGTCGTGGTGGGAGCAGGAGGTTGTGGCGAGGTTGGAAGTCCAGTGGTTGAGGTGGGGCCGTTGAGCTTCGCAGTTCTTGGAGTGGGCTCAGGAGAAGTGGCAGCGGTGGATGGAGAGGAAGCACAGGAGGAGGGAGCATAAGTGGAGCGGTTTGCAGGACCGGAAGAGGCCTGGGACGAGGAGCCGGTAGTGGTGGGGGAGCTGAACCGATTGAAAAAGCTGTTTAGTTCATTCGCTCGTTCAATATTCCCCTCCACAATGCTGCGCCCTTTCCCGTGTCCGGTGATGTTTCTCATCACATTCCAGACCTCCCGCACCTGGTTGCGCCCCAGCTGCTTCTCCAGCTTCCTCCTGTACACCTCCTTGGCTTCCCTCAGGCAGAGTCTCACTTCCTGCTGGGCCTTCCTCATCTCCTCCTCGTTCTTATTCCTGTTCAGGACAGCCTTGCTGGCAGCCGTTTCACCAGCGGGATGTAGGTGGGCTGTAGGTACACTAGGGTTATGGTCTGATTTACCTAGTGGTGGGAGGCGGGTGGCGGTGTATGCCTCCTTAGCATTAGCGTAGAACAGATCGATGGTTCTGTTCTTCCGTGTGGGACAGTCTACACACTGGACCATTGTGGGGAGAGATGAGTCCAAGGTGACGTGATTAAAGTCACCGGTGATAATGTTCTATAATATGATAAAGTTCTGTCCACTTTTTCATATAGAAGGTTAACAAAAGTCTTACACCTAATCAGGGAGGCCATAAGCAGGACATGGCAAAGACTCTTTTAATTTCATGGGCCTATTTAAGCTTTTCTCTGTCCGGGAGAGAATGAGAATGCCCTCTGTCCGCCCTTGGGCTTTGTTTCCAAGAGCAGTGATCCTTCTCAGACATACAGCATAGATCACCGGGATTTGTTTAGATGTTAGATGGCACCCTTAGCTGACCTGTTTTTTTGTTTTTTTTCCAGGCTTGGGGAACAATGTTAACATTGAGAGTCAATGCTTGAAGGTAGAGGCCATATCCAGGAAGAGACTGAATTTAACTGTATGGATATAAACTTGTACAGTGCAGACTTTAACTACACATCACTCAGATCCCTGGCTCTCTCTCATTCCTCCCTTTCAATTTACCGGCTATTGCTGATCATATATTGTCAGCAACTGAAGGACATACCAACTACTATGACATCACTACCTTGCCCATCTTTTAATTTTAAGTGCTTGCCAAAATAGGTTTCAATAGAGAGACAATTTGTCCTCAAGCCATTTTGGCCAACTCTGATAGGCCAAACAGACACATATTCTATTGCTATAGATATCAAGAGAAAGAAACACTTCACCATCCCACATACATACATACAGAGCATCCATTTTATTCTTAGCCTTACTTCTCAGCAAGCTGCTTATGTTACAGCTTTGTAGTTCTGCTAGGTGCTTATCGATTTTACAAATTAATTTCTGTTGTTTTATTCTTTATATTTAACATACAGCTATGTCATTTGCTTCAGACCATAATGAGACGTTTGCACCAGCAACAAATATGCAACACCCTGCTCCCATGCACATATAAGCATGGGGGAAAAAAGCAAGTTTCTCTAGTGACTGAAATCATTTTATAAAAAATAATTTGCCCCAGGATGTTTTGCAAGCATTTTCCTGGTACTTTCAAGGTTAACATTTCATTTTCTTGGTGTCCTATATTCATGGAATAGCAAAGTACACTCAGGGCAATGGCAGCTTTCGGCTAAACCTAAAGCTGTTGGTTATTTCAACAGGTTGATTGGCTGCAAGCTAAAAACCCCCCTAAGTAATGGCTAAGTGAGAACACACAGCGGAGGTGCCTAGGGCTACATGATAATAGCATAACCGCCTTAGTATTTTTGAAGTTCTACTTCACTTTGTATGGAGGTCTTGTAGCATGTAGTTGAAACAGCTTTCCTAACTGACCGCACAGTTTTTGTTGCATGAGGGAGACTGACATGAATGGAGGTTGCCAGTTTTTGTTTTTGTTTTTTTTTGTGGAAGGACCGGACCTTCATTCAATTTAGCAGTGTTATATTATATTGTTGAAAATATTGTCATTCTCAAATGTTTTATTGTTGGTCTTTGACTTGTAAAGGTTTAGACATGTGAATGAGGTCAAGAGCACTTAATACTTAACGAGATTGTGCCATGTCAACTTCACATTCATCGTTTCCTCTGGCCACCATTTGTGTCAGTGCATGTCAATCTAAGCCATTATGTTAGCCTGGAGAAGATGTGGACTGCTGTGTGTCATCTCCAGTTCACACATAGTCACCAGCTGCTTCTTTTCACTTGTCAGTGAGAGGCTGGAAATGGATTGCCACATTTACACAATGATGGCAGGCGATCAGTTTGTTAGGGTCTCTGTGACTTGCTCTCGGACACTTTGACGTACGGACAGTGGGATGCCGAGTGCCAAACGCTCCTTGTTTTCTTATACTGGACAAGAGCCAGCACTCCATGGGTGGTAAACTTTTTAGGGCATAGCAATCCCAATTGTCTGGTGGTGCAGCATTGACAAGACAACATGAGAATGTTTTCCTGCTATAAAAGTGTCATTTGTATGCATGCATGCATGCATGCATACAGATAAGCATATTTGTATGCATGGTTGTATGCATGGTTGCTAACTAGAATATGCATGCTAGTTAACAACCAAAGAAGCAGGTTAAATGTGTAATTCAATTAAAATAAATGAGGGAAGTATTTGTTAAACATACACATTGGTATCACATCTGTGATTTTGATTATTTGCAAAGTAGGGAGAAACTCAGGTGTACAATTTTTATTTTTTAACCATTTTTAATGTGGCTTTAATTATTTTTGAAATGCTTACTGCTACGAAGAGTTAGTGACAGAAGTAGTAGATTTTTACATTCATCACAATTAGTACAAAATAGTATATAATAAAAACTGAAAAAATAAGATAAGGTGTGGACATCAATTACACAAGTATACATTGGATTTATGTATTGTCATTATTTGTACTGAAAAGTAGTATCATCTGTCTCAAACTTAGCTTTGTGTAAATTAGATCTGAAACTAATTGGAAAAAAAGCTCTTTATCAGTTGTAAGTAATGTGCTAAACATCATACTACTTTTTCAGCTTTTTTTTAACACTTTACCAATTAGCTTCCTGTAATTTCTTGAGCCTTTTTTTACCAATGCAAATTCCTGTTTTAATATTTGAACAATTAGTTATTAAAAGCAGCCCCACCTCCCACTTACAAACTTACCAGTGGCATTTCTTGTAGCACTTAAACAGTGTAGAAGTATAACACACAAAAGTATGTACTTACATCACAACTGACACGTTCAATATTCCTCTCTGCCTGCTGTTTCTTCTCTTTTCAACATGGATTAATGTACAAATCTAAATACCTTTTCTCTTAAAATCAATCTGTTTTCACTGATCCATCTGTTTTTGTCTTTTGTCAAATACATCACAGTCTTGGATCACTGACATTACTATACATTTTTTCTGTAGCTGTGTGTATTCCAAAACATTCAGTTTATTCATCTCTTATCTCAAAAGTATCATTACACTGCTGATGAGTTTAACAATTGCCTAAGGTAAAAAGAGGCTGCTTTTATGGTTTGGCAATTGTTCTTATCAAGTCTCCATGTCTCATGTCAATTGACAACAAGACATGTTGAATCTCCGCCCACAAACATCCTCGCTTTTATACTACATGATTTCAGAGTTATTTAAACTTATATTTCTGAAGAGAATAGATGTATTGTGAAGTCTATATGTGATGAGGGGGGAAAAAAACAAAACATGGTTGGTAGTCACTGGGGTAATTTATCTGACTTTTTGTGATTTGTAAGTAATACAAAGCTCTCCGGTTGTTTCAGCCTTATACAGAGAGTGAGTGATAGCTGTTTAGTAACTGTCAGTATTTTTATTGTTTTGTTATGCAACATACCATGGCACAGCATAGAATCAACCATTTTTTGTTAGAATTACCAGTCATTCATTCATCTTTCAGACTTCAGTTGCTTATTCCAAATTTGGATATCAAGATATGCTGGGGCCTTTCTTAGCTGACTACAGGCAAGAGACAGACAGATCATTGGATGGCAAAGTATTATTTTTTGTTCATTTATATTTTGCATCCACATCTTCCAGTCAGTAAGCCTGTGATTATTGTGTACAGTTACCAACCCATCCCCTGCTTTATTTCTGGTGTTTGGAAGATAAAACCGGTATTTGGAGGTAATGCGACCTAACTTCTGACAGATGCCTCTTCAGGTTGGCTGCTCAGCTTAAAGCCAATCAAGAAGAGCCTGGGTGTCTTTTATGCACCACTGAATACATAATTTTCCATCTAAATCTCATCAATAGTCAAGGATGGTGATGGAAGCAATTGGGATGATTGCCAGAGTTCACAGAGCAATGCTTGAAAAATGCAATGCACTGCTTTTGTCATGGATGGGTTGTGTAAATCAAACACAGTGTGAGTAAGGACTAACATTTTTTATTGGAAGTGAGGTCATTTGGGACTCATGAGTAATGTCAGCAGAATATGCATTAATTCATATTTCCTCTTTATTTTTAGGTAAGGGAAAATAATTTGTTTAACATATGCATGAGATCATGTATTGGTGTTTAACATATTTTAAGAAGTACATCTTCAAAAATATCTAATGCTATGTGGAATTGAAAATGTGCTTATTCATTATTTTCATAGCAAAATCAATACCGCACATGTCTTCCTGTTCAATATTAGGCCAGAATCATAAAATGGATCACTTAAAGACTAGGATAAAGCTCACCCTTAAAATATGGATAAGAATAATAAAAAAAAAAGATTTGCATCTCTGATTGAGACATTTTTTTTAGTTTGTTCAATTTAAACAGAGAAATCTCGTTTTACCTCTGAACATAGCCAGACTGCCTTTTCTCATTTCTAGTTATTACATTAAGTTATTGATCTCTTGGATATTTATGAGGACTGCACAGGCACGTGGAATCAATCCCTTTATCTATCTCTTGACTTCCATAAACATATAATCCAGATTGTTAGATCATATCTGACGTAGATTTACAAAGGAAAGAAAGGCCGTGTGTTTAATGTGTACATCGTCTATTGGCCTTCATGTCATTTGCTGACACAAACCTGTTGACACAACAATTTTTGATTGACACAATGTTTTTATATATGTAGGAGGGAAATATATTGATGGGTTGGGTTACAAATCTATTGCTTCATTAAGGAAAAAAAAAATGAAGGAAGACAAAATTGAGTCATGGTGTTATCCCTCAACCTAACAGTCTACTCGTGAATCATGGGCCACCACACATGAGCAGATGGTTAAACATTACAAATATATTTTCTGGAATATGCTTAGCAGTCCAAGTGATAATTTGAAGTGAACAGACATATTTTAGCATATTAAATTACTTTTTTTTATTAATAAATCTGAACTCTCAGTGGGAGATCAATGAAATTATCTCTTAGCAATTTCTTCCTATTATTATATCAGTCTTATTATCTTGTCTTTATTTGTAACAGTACAAGCTGTGAATATTGCAATAATTTAGGGAACTTGTCTCGCAGTGTGTGCATATTAAATTTAAATGATTACAATTGCATGTAATGATGTCACTAAATCTTAGAGACCAAATGTTTAAAACAGAAAATCAGCCATTTAAATTTGTACATGTCACGTTTAATTTTTATATCCATCACCCCAAAAATATTTAAAAAAATTCTGAAAACATACAAACCTCCTGTTGATTTACTGGAGTTGAAATATTACAATTTATCTTCATCTCTGTCTGGTTAATGATTTCACCGTAGTAGGAATTGTGTAAACATGGCTCTCTGCTTTCTGGCAACAGTGTCTCTCACAGAGGGAGCTCTTGAGCTTCAAATAGAAATATAACAGACATCTAAATGACATGACGGGAAAGAGAAAGTCCAAGAGAAGAAAGTACTCCAAAGATATGCTGATAGCGGGACTGGAGAAACTAGATTTTTAAAAAATGCTGTTGGAATGGTAGTGTGTGATTTTAGTTAGCATTAATCTACTGTTTCTATAACCCCATCGTCAGTGCTCCACTTAATTGCTCTCGGGAATGAATTGCATATTAGAGAAAAATAATGTGAACCTAAAATATTTGAAACTTTAAATATCCATGACTGTGGCTGCTGCAGTGCAGTCCCACTAAGCTGTATGATTTCCCACAGCAGGTGCATGTTTTCCATGTTCAGCAGGCAAACTATCACTTTGAAGAGATGGTAAGAAGGTGTTGATGCCTTTGAGTTCAATTGTGCACTTACACTAATCAAAGTGAAAGAGTTTGGTCGTTAGTTGTGTCGGTCATTATCTTAACAGAATCTACAGCATTTATAAAGATATCTGATTTTATCCTTCTCACACTCCCCCTCCCCCCCTTCCAGAGTCTAGCTGGATGGTTCTCTGAGTGAGGATAATTCTATGTGGGAAGTTAAAGTTGGGAACTGAGTTAAGTTGATAGGGTGGCACAGTGGCGTAATGGGTAGCGCTGTCACCGCACAGCACAAAGTTCTGGGTTCGAGTCCCGCCCGGAGTCTGCATGTTCTGCCCGTGTCCGCGTGGGTTCTCTCAGGGTTGTCCAGCTTCCGCCTACCTCCAAAAACATGCGCGGTTAATTGGCGAGTCCCAAATTGACCGTAGTTGTGAGTTGTGCGTGCGTATGTCTGCATATATGTATGACTCTGTGGTGCACTGGCATCGCATCGGGAGTATCCCCTGCTTCACGCCCCTAGTTGGCTGGGATGGACTCCAGCACCCCGCGACCCACGACAGTAGATTGAGCGGTTATTTGACGATGCATGAAATAAAAGGATGAATGGATGGGGTTAAGTTACAAAAATCCTGTTTGGCATTGTGCATTTGCTCAGACAGAACATTGATCCACTTTGAACAAAAATTTTAAACATATACCTGAGAATCAACAATGATTAATAAATTATTGAACATGGTAGTTTTCTTTTTTTTCTGTGTGGGCCTTTACATCGATTATATTATCAATCACAGGTCTGTAACGATCAAAATATCAAAACTGTCGCTCCACTCAAATCAATCCAACCAATACCACAGTTCTGTTTCAGAGACGTTGCCTTTTTGTGGGCATTTTTGCCATTGTTTCCAAGTGGGCAGACAGAATTAGCCTCAAGCAGGTAAACACAGTACAGCATTTAACAAGCGAAAGCGGCAAAACAGAACTCAAATGAGAATATTTGCCTTACATTCATTGAGTGGCTAGAAACACCACATTAAATGAATGCTAATGCTGGTCTGTTTCTGCAAAAATTGATGTTTGTTTGCTTCTCCGTTAGCTTCGGCAACTATATTACATACTGTATATCAGTTTACTGCTTCTTCTGCCATCTCCAAGAGGGACAACAAGCAAGTCATGGATACGTCAAGCCACACCACATTCAGTGAGTTTAGTTAGTTAGTTCCACACGTTCCTATTTGGGACATTGGGCGACGAGTGTCTGGCGACCCTTCTTGCTCAATGCCAGCTGACACCCATCTCGCTTAGGTCTTCCTTGGCAGTCTGTCTCCACGTCTTCTTTGGTCTCCCTCTCTTCCTCTTTCCACCCTCTGGCATCCAGTCCATGGCCAGACTTGCCGGTCTCTCTGTTGGCAGTCGGCGTACATGGCCAATCATTCTCCTTCTCCTTTCAGAGACGATGTCTGACAGTGCAGCTACACCTGCCCTCCTCATCACCTCCTCGTTGGTGATGTGGTCTCTCCATGAGGTCCTCAGGATGGATCTCAGGCAACACCGATGGAAGACATCCAACTTGTTAGTAATGTTGGCTGTCTTCATCCATGTCTCAGAGGCATAAATCGCTGTTGGGATGACCACTGACATATAGAGGCGTAGCTTGGTAGCCGTAGTGATGGCTTTCAATGACCAGATGTTGCATAGATGTTGGAACACTCCCGCAGCTTTAGCAAGTCTACTGTTGACGTTTTTCTCCACATCACCTGTATTTGAGATGTTACTCCCAAGATATGTGAAGTTGTCAATGTACTCTATGGCGTGTTGGTGTAGAGTGAGTGGTTGAAGGTGTTGGTGCTGTCCGATGGCCATGGCCTTGGTCTTTTCCTGGTTTATTCGTAAACCGACTTTAACTCCGTGCTCATGCAGATTGTTGGTCATCTCCTGGAGTCCTGTCTTATACCAGTGAGAATGTCAAAATCATCAGTTGTGCCACTGTTGGTTTTGACACAACAAGTAGAGTTGTGGTACAATGACCTGAAGATGTCGATGTACTTGATGGGTACACCATATAGCTGGACGATCTGCCACAGTGATTCCCGTTGGATGATAGATAGATAGATAGATAGATAGATAGATAGATAGATAGATAGATAGATAGATATATACTTTAATGATCCCAAGGGAAATTCAGGAAATGTCGAGTTGTCGAGTTTAATCTAGTCTCAGGTAAAACTTAAAGAACTTTAAAAATACCAGTAATCTCAGAGCTTGTGTTACATACATACAGTAGATAGATAGAAAGATATATACTTTATTAATCCCGGAGGAAATTGCACAAATTGCACATGGCATTATAATCAACAGTGATTCATGTTCTTGTATTTACAAAAAATAAAAATAAAGCTGATCCAATAAATCCCGTTTTTATATATAATTTTTTTGTACTACTTACATTGCCTAAATAAATTGATCTTGCTTTGATATTTGATCAAAATCTGTTTAATATGTTATTTCATACAAATTACAGTTATATACTCACTTTAAGAGGATTCTAAATATGTTACATGAAATTGCTTATGCTGTATGATATTTTGAGACCAAATTGATTTTGTCATTGCTCTTACATATTTGTGTAAATCTTTTGAACCCTTGGAATGGATAGCATAAGTGGTAGTCCTTTCCATATTACCTGAAAGTGCCACACAGAATTTCTTGTAGTTTTTCCTCCTCTTATAAGCCTCTTCCATAATGGTAAATAACAGTGTAGTCATTCCAAATATTTCAAGACAATTACAGTTTTGCTTTCACTCTGTGATTGATCTATTTATTTTATTTGCAAATTAGAAAAATACCCAGAAAGGGTTTTTGGTGTCTTGGATCTAGAAATACAAAGTTAAACTTTCCAGATAAACGAGCCTTTGAAAAGAGATGTTGTGCATCTTGGAAGTTGTGAATTAAGTTGAAAGCGCAAGTCAACTTTATTGTAACTCAGCCATGGCTGAGTATTGCTCCCATTGATTACATTCACACACACCATGTTTTCCTTCCTCCAGAATCTCCTTACAGCAAAGGAAGGGAAGAAAGAGTATTATTGTTGGTCAGAGGTGGAGTTGTCATCAGAGAGATGGCCACCATAACCACTAGCCTTTGCTTTATCATCCATGATAAACAGTAAAGTATCTATGTTACGGACCCTGATGGTCTGAGATGGTCAGAGACAATTGTAACTGTGGGGTGTATTTAGAAACTTTGGGTTGAGGAAGCTGTTCTTTTCTTTTACTGTATATTGAAGAGAAAAAAACCCAGCTCTTCTGATATGAGTGACGAAGAAGAAGCTACCCACAGAATAAACCAGGAGAAGATGTGCACAAAATGAAATAAAGTCCCCTGCCAAACCCAGAAGGTGTCCAGATTTCCAAAAACAACTGCACAAAGCAGAATCAAAACCTCTACTCAACATCAAACAAGAACAAAAGGTTGGGTTGAGTGTTGGAGATGCATGAACGCAGCAGTGCTGCTCGGCAGGGGTTGTGGTAGAAAGACAAACTGCAGGATAATAGTCAGATATGGGGGCACACGTTTGTTTGTGTCTTTGAATTATTGTAAGTTGAAGATTATCTGCATATGTTTTCTTTTTTAGTAGCGCTTACGTTCTCACAAGAGAAACGACTGTATGTGCTACTAATGTATGTTAACTTAACCTTGATGAGGAAAAAGCTGGGTTTTTAACTCAAAACATCAACCAGCTCCGTCTATATTTCTCAACATCTTTCTCATTTTCAGACAGCCCAGCCAGCACCGATAATGGCACGCGCAAACATGCATGAAAACAGACAATACACATTTGGCACCTCAGACTATGGTCACTCATCTCCCTTGTTTCATGCACAGAATGCCTTGCCTTAAAAAACTGTCTTCATAATCATCCACTTCTGCTCTCCCAACTTGTTTGATTGACATTAGGAAGGCATCATAATAGTGTCACAGAAAAATGCATCTTCGTAAGAAGTAATGACCATCTTGGAGTGGAAGCAATTAGTTGTGTGATTATCAGGACATAAGTGGTAAACCATTGTCATTTTTACTGTTTTCTTTTTACCGAGGGCAGAGACACACATAGCACGACTACAATGCCCTGACTGATTTTCTTAGCACTTTCTGGCTAATTGTCATCACCCGAGGTCAATGTTTAAACTTTCCCATGAATCAAAATATATTACAATAGACTCTATTTATAGTCCCTCTAGAGATATGGCTCCAGGCTGCAGCTCCACTGGCTGCTGAAAGCAATTAAGTCTTAAGTCAGACATGACCCCTATTGTAAACAAGACTTCGTCCCAGAGTGGAAGGTTCAGCAAAGTGTTGTTCTCTAGTTTATTTATATATTTATTTACTTTATCCTTCTTTCGGCCAATAGTTACCTTAAATTTTTTTAACAAAATTTTATTATTAGTCCCCGTGCCATGTTTTATTCTTCTTGGGTTAATATTCATGTGCTCTTCTCATTCCATTACAGATCCTTTAGAATATTGGATGACTTCATTGAATGACCCATTTTATCCCCAACATTTTTTTAAATGTTTTTTATATATATATATATATATATATATATATATATATATATATATATATATATACACTAGTTTAGGCTGGGGAAAAAATGTGGTGAATATGGTATTACTCTGTACGCTGCATCATAAATGTATCCATCCAGTGTTTTGTAATTCAAATGTTAATAGTAAAGAATAATTATTAGAATGAGAACATTAGTCTGCTGAAAGTATTGAATTGTGGAACACAACACCTTATCAGCTGTCACTCATGTTTACTCCCCATACAACATAATGCATGATATTTATTTTCTTAAAATTAATTGCTTTTTGATTTATGGAAAAGTCCAGGTCACGTTTGATCATGACTGCTGTAGGCCTTTGGAGGTTACACATTTTAACCTTATGGTTTTACTCTTGGGTGGGGTATCAGCGCAAATCTGCAAATCTCTCATTATAATGACAGTTTTTTTAAATGGAGAGCTTAAATGCAAATTGAAATGGGAAGTAGAGCAAAAGTGAAAAGGATTTGCCCTTTTATGTGCATGCAATTAGCACAACATTTATGGAAAATTGTGATTGCATTTGTATCTCTTGAGTGAAATTAATCACAATGTGTGCTGCAGACATTGTCTAATTCGTCACATGATGAAACAGTAGTTTATTATAATTTGTTGTATTTTATTTATAAATTGAAACAACGTGCTTGTGTTAGTAGAGCATGTGCAGCATTGAAAAACAAGCAGATACAGTAAACCCAACATTGATCATTACTCTGTATGAGGTTTTGTCCACCTCCATTGCTAATGGTGTACAGTATATTAAATTGTACCTTTTATCACTTTCTCCTGCATGTAATTTTTAACCTAACATGATCTTAGGTAATCAAAACAACAATTTGACTGCTTGTCGCAACAATAATACCTTCCCTTTTGCAGTTGGAGTTTGTTTGATTCCTGCTTAGAGGAGAATGCATCGAGTTGTGTTTATGCTTTTGTCATATTCCTCTGTTATACTGTAGTCTGCTTCCCACTTCATCTGCTATCCACTTTAAGGTGCCAACAGCTTAATGGAAAAGGACAGAGCTTTATTTTCATCCAGAAAAACAATATAATCCGCTGTCAGGTGGTGAGGCTTGAACTCACTTTTACTTCTTCTTTTCCTTTTGGTTTTTCCCTTCAGGGCTCGCCACAGCGAATCAATTGCCTCCATCTAGCCCTGTCCTTTGCATCCTCTCACACCAACTACCTCCATGTCCTCCCTCATTACATCCATAAACTTCCTCTTTGGTCTTCCTCTAGGCCTCCTGCCTGGCAATTCAAAACTCAGCATCCCTTTACCAATATATTCACTATCTCTCCTCTGGACATGTCCAAACCATCTCAGTCTGACCTCTCTGACTTTATCTCAAAACCTCTAACACGTGCTGTCCATGTGATGTACTCATTCCTGATCCTATCCTTCCTGGTCACTCCCAAAGAGAACCTCAGCATCTTCATCTCTGCTACCTCCAGCTCTGTCTCCTGTCTTTTCTTCAGTGACACTGTCTCTAGACCAAATAACATTGCTGGTCTCATCACAGTTTTGTACACCTTTCCTTTCATTTTAGCTGAAACTCTTCTATCACACATCACACCTGACACTTTTCTCCACTCGTTCCATCCTGCCTGTACACGCTTCTTCACCTCTTTTCCAGACTCTCCAGTGCTCTGGACTGTTGACCCTAAGTACTTAAAATCCTCACTACGTTGTATAAAATATTCCTAAACACACATCAGATTTGCTGATATCTGACTAGCTTTCCCTAAATGGATGGATACAATACATCCTTTGGTGTTGTGTCGGTCCATTTTGTGCCCTGTGTTACGTTATCTTGTTATAGGCTTGGCTTGGCTACCATAGACCGCTGACTTTTTTTTTTTTCTTTTGCTTTTCAGAAGATGGTGAAACAAGTTACAAGTCTTTCATGCATAGTTTTCCAGAGATGTGTTGATTGCATTATTTCAACCAGACCAACCCTTGCCAGTATTCCTTCACTAACATTAAAAACCCATTTAATTTTCAAAGGGAAAACAAATTTGGTCCACCACAAGTGTTGGGAATTTAGGTTCTAGCTGGCAGTCACACTGGAAGCAAAGGTTGCATCCAAGTCTTTTATTAATCTGGATGAGTGCCAATGACATATACTAATGGTTCTGTGAAGCAGGCAAACAATTGCCATGCTATGTCCAATAAACAATAACTTCAAACATGACATTAGTAAAATGCATAATTGAATTACAAACATGGAATAACTTAAATGCGCAATTAATTGTATAAAATAAAGACAAACTAACTTGCGATGAAATATCAAAAGACACACAGCATACATCACCAGCTTCCAGCAGCATGTGTGTGGTGACAAGAGGAAGTCCTACCTATTCTTGTCTGTATTTATAGGGGAAGCTATAACAAACAGGAAGAACTTCCACCGCCAGTGGAAGGGGAATGTAGTCCAGTGTTTTTAGTAATTTCTAACAATTAGGTGTATTTGAATTATTTTGATTTCATTCTGGTGTTCCTATCTTAGTGTTCATCATTTGACAAGCCATCGCAAGTCAAGATGCCTTTATGTGTAACTGTATATACATATAAAGTAAGCATATTTCTATTTTCTCTACTTATGTCTCTAGTCTGTTTCTGTTTGTTTTTATGTTCCCCTCACCTCCCTATCTATACCCAGTGCAAACACGCTTTTACTTGGCTGAGGTGATGAATGCACTTATGAATGACCTTCTCCTTTGGTTTTATGTTGCATTTGTCTTTGTTTTCACAAGTGTTTGGATTATTTAAAACTGTATCTTTTATTCTATGGTGAAAGCAACGTTCAAAATAAATCTCAATTTCCTTTGTAACCTTTGGCAATATTACAAGAACACTGGATGAACGAGTGGTATTATTTGTCTATAAATCAAAATGGAAATTGTCCCCTTCTATAAATGACTGCATATAAAGTTGACATATTCACATTATAGCAGTTGATTTGGTGCTGTGAGCCATACAGTATTTTTCACAGGCAGTTTATTTGAAGAAAATGGGCAAAGCTAAATGAAATACTATTTGTCAGTCTCTTGTTTGTAGGAATGAGTATTGCATCAAGGTCCAGAATTACAAAGCTCATATGATAAACAATGGGTTTTGACCACAGAGGAAGCTTTTTAACATAGTGTGCTATTCACTCAAGTTCACTTATTTATCAAAAGTTTCATTTTTCCTTATTCTCTTTCACGTACCTTGCACCTCTTTCAAGTGCTCTTTCATCACCTCTTTGACTTAACAAGAATATAACTAAAACATACATCTTGCCTGCAAATAAATTGTATGAACTTACAAACGTAGACCTGAAGATATTTTTTAAGGAATGATACCTGGAAAGGTCCATTATCATGAAGTGATAAGAAGCAATGATGCTGGAAGTAAGTGTGTTCATTTGAATTTTGGAACATTATAATGCCATGTGACTTTGTAGTGGGAGACATTTCAGGCCCACTCAGCTCAAAGGGCCCATTCTACCAGCTACCATCCATGAAGCAATACAATCGATCAATAAGGTATAATAATCAATAATTGTATAATAAAGAGTCTAGCTGACTGTCCTATCTTGTTGTCCCCAAATTAATATTATTTTGTTTTTACAAACAAATGGTAAGTTTGCTGTCAGTGCCAGCCCAAGGAACTAAGCTGAAAAATGAGGTTGTTTTGGAATGATAACTTATCTAATATGAATCACTAAGTTCAAAGTAGCAACAGAATTCATGCAGCCTAAGTGTTACACTTTTTATCATGTGGTGTTTAGAGAATGAGGCTCTGAATCACAGAACTCAGTTGAAAACAAAATATTCAGATTTTTTTTTTATTTTTATTTTTTTTTAGGGTGTGTGTGTGATTTAATTAATTTCTATTATCGATGTGTATTCAACCAGCTGATGCCTATGTCAGCGAAGGCTTTGTCCATGTCTCTGTTGCTGTGGTTACTCATTTCAGGTCTAGGCTGATACTATGGTGCCAAAGCTTTAATTTAGAACCATGTAGAGACGATTTTGCTTTGTGGGTGTAATTATCATGGACTCTTGCAGCATTGAGAATCAAAAATATGTAATCACCTATATGTTTCTCTTCTGATCCTCGAGATATGTTCAAAAGATTCTAGTATTACCATGTGCTGTTCCATTTCTTCTTCTTCTTCTCTTTTCGGCTGTTCCCTTCAGGGGTCACCACAGCGGATCAGTTGCCTCCATCTAACCTTGTCTTCTGCATCCTCTTCTCTCACACCAACTACATTCATGTCCTCTTTCACTACATCCTGAAAACCTCCACTTTGGTTTTCCTCTACGCCTCCTGCCTGGCAGTTCAAAAACTCATTGTGTTGCTTCATGTGTTTCATCAAAATAGCAACATTATTTTGTTGGGAATTTCAAAATTATGTTCTAATAGTTTTAAGTTTAGAATATTTTTATATTCCATACAATGTTGTAAAATGTAAACTGGGGGGGGGGCGGACTAGATACATTTATTTTCATTCTTTGTTACATTTTCAAGTTATAAGTTATACTTAGAAGGTTGTGTGTGTGTGTGTGTGTGTGTGTGTGTGTGTGTGTGTGTGTGTGTGTGTGTGTGTGTGTGTGTGTGTGTGTGTGTGTAGAAATATATATTTATTGCATATAATTAAAAAGTCACATATACACTTTGTAGTTGACCTAAATAATAATTTATCTTAATTTCAACAACAGTTGCTGCTGTCACTTTTCCCTGATCCTTTAAATTGCTCCCCTGACATATCATCCCAATTAGCTTGAGCCTCTGTTTATCTGCTGCCATGGTTACCATGATTAGTGTTACAGCCAAATTATTACTCAATCCCAGCTCAAGCAGTTAGCAAAAATCACAAGGAATTACAAGGACCATCTCATGGATTGATGTATGCAGTTGAATGGAATTGTTTCCTTTCATCCAGCTCCAGCTCTTGCAACCATGCTGCTCAGTTTTGTTCTTCTAAACTGCAGAAGTTGAGATCATAGTGATACAAATATTTGTACTTCATTGGCCCCATCAATCAAAATCGACATTTAATGTCAGTTCTATAAAAAATGTCATGTTGAGGACTTGTGGAACCCTTAGTACCTGAAACCAGCTGGTTATAGCTGCAAAGTCTAATTATTACAGGACTTCATCTCTCTTACGCTTTCAGTGTATTGCACCCAGACTATTCCAGCAGCAGACAATCTGTGTGCATCTAATGAATGTGTCTTTTTGCATGTGTTTCCCAGTCAGAGTGCATGCTAGGTACCTTTTGTATTCGGGTTGAAGATGGGGATTGCATGTGATCCACGATTTTTCCATCCAATATTTTTGTTAGAAAATGAGAAAAAGACCCCATCCAAGATATGGAATTGATGGCAAGCAAGACAAGATTGACCCTCATGACACCAAGGCCACATCGCTTGACAACTTGTCCATTTCTCCATTCCTAACTCCCACAGCACTTCAATTATAGCTTAGTGAACAGACTCTCTTGCAGATGTCAAGTAAGTGTAGGTTAAACAATATACTTATAGCTGATCTCATTGGTACCCACCCAGCATGCAATTGGTAGTAGCTGCAGAAAAGTATTTCCAAAGTGCATGATATGTGTTATTGTCACCACCCTGGAGTTTTCTTGCCTGGTTGTGTTGAACTTCAAAGTTTGCTCAGAACTCGTTAAAAATTTCAAAAGGAGATATCTGTTATTTTTCTGTTTCACAAACCTCATGACCTTCAGTTGCTATTGGTCTTGAATGAATAACCTAATTTTTCATTTAACTTATTAAAGAAACTGTGTTTTGTGTTGTGAATTTTATTGATAGTTTGGAGGGCAAACATGTTTGCTTTCAATCCACCATCATAATTTGGATATAGTTACACAAGTAACTAATATTTTGGGGTTAACAATACATAGGCGTTACAAAAGGACTCGAAAAAATACTTTTCCAAACTTTGTTGAGCACTTTCAAATGTTTCAAATGTTTTTTTTTAAATGTTGGATCTACTTTTAGTTTTACTTGTAGTTTTTCATCGCAGAACACTATTACTTTAAATGGCTTTTTTTTTCAAAATTTCACTAAATGAAAAACAACTTTGACATTAATTGACCTTTAAAATAAACATATGCAGTTCCAAAGCTCTTTATATAATGATAATAATCATTATGTATATTATTTATTTAGTCTTTTAGCACCAAAAGTGCTTTAGTGCCTCCTATTATGTGTACATTTTATATTTTTGAATCAGATGTATTTATTTATGTGTGTGTGTTTGTGTGTGTGTGTGTGTGTGCGTGCGTGCGTGCGTGCGTGCGTACGTACTTGCGTGCGTGCGTGTGTGTGTGTGTGTGTGTGTGAGAGAGAGAGAGAGAGAGAGAGAGAGAGAGAGAGAGAGAGAGAGAGAGAGAGAGGAGAGTTTCTGTGTGTCTGTGTCAATACTGCTCGAGCCTTAACAACATAAACATGGAAGTGCATCCATGGTCCTGTCCCATCTGATCCCCTAAGACTCCGATCTGCCGTTTGAAGTCTTGCCTTGAAAGGCATGATCTGAATACTGCACGTTCCACAGTAACACAGCACACAATGATTACAGACTGATTAATGAACCATACACATTTACATATGCATGTTTTTTTTTTAGGCCACACACAATTAGATTACGTTGGAGTCACAACATACAGTCTATCTAATTGGCTTGCTAACATAAGAATGAAGGGTGTCCATTCCACTGTGTGTCCATATTAACTTCCCGTTGGTGCATAGCTTGACAACTCTACATTCCAGTTTAACAAATCAAAAGTAACATTTAATGTTTGGAGTTCTCTACAATGAACTATGTTTAAATGATGATTTTTAAAGTGACTCTAACAATTTATCTGTGTTCCCGAGGCATAAACTAATATCAATTGCTGTAAATTCACAATGCCACAAACGTTCTTTTTAATTGGTTTCATTGTGGAGGGAGCGGAGGGCTGGGCAAGTCCTTGATGATGTACACATCTATGTGAGTGGGACTGGAGGTCTGGGGGAGGAAAGGTGTCAAGCAAATATGTCATCTTGAGATTATGGGTTACATTTAATTATTTTTTATTTTTAATGTTATTATTTAAAGTTAGAAAAGAAAGGTTCACAGGTATTTTTTTCCCCACCATTCACAGATCAGACCCATGTCTGGTTTGAATATTTTCAGATTTAATTGTGGGTTTTTTTTACAATTAAACAACCAGAAGCCTTCACTTCACCTTACTTCACTTCACTTCAAACTTGTCCCAAATTAACACTTTCACAATGAAATTTGAAAACTTTTAGATTAAGGTCTTTATCATAGTCAAAATATTAACTCCCTCCATAACCACGCTGTATGTCAAAAGAGCAAACAAGCTGTAACTTGGCAATCCGACACCTTGAGTAATCATGTCCATAAGTTCCCCCCCCTTACACACACATACACACAAATAAATATATGCATTCCTACTTAATTTGTATCTTTCTGTTTTTTCTACAGTTTCTGCTGAAATCTTAAAAAGCATCTTGGCCACAATGGAACGTCAAATTCAGAGGCTTGAGAATGACATTGAGAACTTCCCCAAAACAGACGACCAACAAGATAAGTTTGTGGTAAAGATGTCGATATCCTTTTTGTTGTGGGCTTTTGTGCACCTTGTTTGTTTTGAGGCTTGAATTTTCTCCTCAAAAACCTATCAATTGAAGCATATTAGGACATCATCTGTACCATTTTGCTGACAGCATTGTATGCTGTTTGTGTTCTGCCTGGCAGTGGCGAGCAGTTTAAGTCACTTGGTGAGATAGGTGGCACCCAAGGGAACCCAGGGAATGGATCTGGCTGCCTGACTGTGAGATGTTGATCAGTTCTCCTTCTTCACTCCTCCCTGAGTCCCAAGAATGAAATCACGCTTGTAGCTATTTTTACTGCACTCTTCCACCGCTGTATGTCTCTTGGGGAGCTCTAATAGGGGCTCTAGTGCCTCACACCAACTTATAGCCTATCCCTGATTTCATGTCCTGACCGGCCATGAGCTTTTTCACACAGCCGTCCATGCACAATCTTCTCTCATGGCACCTCTCCTGTTTCAATAACAGAGTATTTCACTTAAACCCAAGCATCTCTGCTCCCCAATTGAATTAGCCATGTCTCTGTGCTTTCTTGAATTCCCTTTCTTTGAGAAAAGGTCCTCTTTGAATAGGTTTGATCAATGGTGGAAATCACTCAATACGCTGAGACTAGGGTGTGTTTCATGGGTGGAAAAATGATGGTATCATCTTTGTCTTCATCATTATTTCAAAAAATAATTTGTGAAGAGTATGTTAATAAATGAGTAGGTGTTTCCCTATGCTAGGCACAATTAAATGAGACAGCATTTAACCTGAATTTTACTTCCTTTGGTGGCAAGATTCTTTAGGCTGACTTTGGGTAATATTAGAGTAATAGCCTCCAAACACAGTTTCTTCTCAGTCAAAGAATGGCATATAAAATGGTGTAATTGCGAAAATAAGCAAACGCACACTGAGACACGGACCTCCATGGACCTCCCTAGCAGCTTAGAGGCAGAGCAGGCAGGCAAGAAAGCTACTCTGCTCCATGATGTCAGTATTGATTCCTTGCCTCCTCTGAGAACTGGAGGCTTGAGTGAGAGGAAATGGAGAGGTGTAGATATACTGCAACAAGGCTCTCCCTCACTGTCTGGAGCTCTTCCCCAGAGTGAGGTAGAGACTCGCCGGCCATGACCTGAAACACCCCACTTCCTCCCAACTCCCAATCTCTCCTCCTCCAGTCTTCGTGGCAGGTATTAGATATGGCAAGAATTAATAAAATCTGGGTTTGTTCAAAGTCACTTTAATGCAACTCTCATAAGGTAAACACTCAAAAGCACATGTTAAATGTATTTAGTTATCTATCTGTATCACATTTCATTTGTAGGTGTTTTTGTTTATAGGGATAAAGCACCGAGGAGAGGAAGGAGTCAAACAAAAAGTTCATGCTCACTGTTCCTCTGTCAGCTGATTTAATCTGTTTCCTATCCTAAAGGGTTACAATATGTTCTCATAAAGAAGGGTCAATAATTTGTTGTTTCAGTGTATTTGAGACTAGTACCTTTTTTTGCAATGGATTCTTCTATCCAATGTTTTACAAAATAATGTTTCTTCCCCTTCTTAGTTTACATCTTGATTTTAGAATTACATGAAAGTGACATAACAGAAGTGTGTACTAACATTTTGTCATTACCTTCAGAGTGACTTTGAGCCTGTATGTTTCGATAGCATAAACATGCATGTATGTGTTTCACTTTATTCAACCTCTCTGAAGTCTGACACAACAATATTTTACTGCCACTTAACACCTCCTGAGATAGTAGATGTTATTCCATTTTCATGCAAGAGTTGCAAAGTTCATAATATGCAAGATTTGCCTGTTTTAATAGCACTAGTATCTTAGGGAACACTAATCTTTTTTTTTACGCAGCTATGTGTTGTAACAATGACAGGTGTGAAATACAATGCTATATTCTGAGTTGACATTTCCTTTGGTACACATAAGATAGCACTGTCAAGTTTTTTTTTGTGTTTTTTTTTTAACTTTTCCTTGGGATTAAAAAAAAGATGTTGGTTCCTTGAAGCGTGACAGATGGAAGAACAACAACAGCTAAAAGTCATGCATTTGATGCTCGAGCAACCCTGAAAAAGTTAAATGAAGCTCTGTTGTCTTGACTGGTGGGCATTGTGATGAATGATGAGTCAGTCTGTGTCTGTGTGTATGCTAGAGAGAGAGAGAGAAAGAGAGAAAGAAAGAGAGAGAGAGAGAGAGAGAGAGAGAGAGAGAGAGAGAGAGAGAGAGAGAGAGAGAGAGAGAGAGAGAGAGAGAGAGAGAGAGTAATTTACAGCGTGAGGTGAGTACATGTGACTTTTTTTAATGAAAATCTGTTTCTTTGGGGCAGCGCAGTTGCGCTATGAGTAGTTGTGTCACCTAACGGCAAGAAGGTCCAGGATCCACTTTGGACTTTTTGCATGGGCTTTGCATGAGCTCCTCATGCATAGGTTCTCCCTGGGTCCGCTAGAGTCCTCCCTACGGTGACCCTGAAACAGGATTAATACAATTAAACAATAAATCTGTTTGTTCTGAAATCACATTCAGGAAGATGTGTTCACTGGAATGTAGTTTAAAAGTGATGCGACTGAAACCAATGGAGTTTAAATTAAATGAAACAAAAAAAAAAAAAGCACAATTAAACAGAGGGGAAAAGGAATATTTGTGTGGAAACTCTGTAATATATACAGATGATTGAATTGGCTGTTTTTTCAGCAGTTTAGTGATCTCTATCCGTCACAAGTATTGTGACCTCACAAAGGATGTAGAGTTGAGGCACTAGCCCCTACAGGCCCCTAATTCACAAGACAGGCTATAACCACTAGAGCGCACACAGGCGCACGCACACACACACACACACACACACACACACACACACACGCACACACACACACACACACACACACACACACACACACACACACATACACACACACACACATTAAAACACACATCCGATTGTGAAAGGCCACATTTCCAGTTCCCACTGGAAATGATAAAGTGGAGCTGGGACCTTACAGCAACACTCTGCATGCTGGAATATTAATGGTTGCAAGGTAGTTCACCAGGAATGATGACACTCTGGCAGGGACCTCGGTGAGCGTGTGGAAATTTCCAATATACCTCCTCTTTCGGTTACTGCCTTAACCCAACGACTGATATTTATCTTAACCTTTAATTTCCCAGAAGGCCAGAGTCAGAGCACATCATTCTCCCCCCATCTTCACATACTGAGTGACAAGGAACTGATTTCTATGAGTAGTTTCAGTAATGTGTATTAGACTGGACAAACAAAGTGAGCCAATGTATTTTCTGTTGTCAGAACCCAAGTTGGACCAAACAATTAATAAATAAGTAAATAAACAATAATTATTTGCCATGAATTTAGCCACCTTGTGCCCTCAAGCTAATAGTACTTCTCCTTTGCATACCAATGTGTGCATGCATTCCTTAATAAAGTAACCTTGAAGCTATTGAATTCCTACACAAGTGTGAATGGATAGATGTGAGTGGTTTGAAGTGCTCATGACCGTGTTTTTACTTTGAAAATAATCTCCTTTTTTTTACCCAGAATTCCAAGCAAGAGTGTCCTTTTATACATTCAAGTTCTCAATAGCATTGTCCAACTGATAAGCCAAAATATCAATCTGAAGTATCTGTCTGTGTTTGAGAAACTCTTTTGAAAAAACTATTTTTTTTTTAAATGTTCCACTCAATTACTTGAGATAATTCAGATGTCTAGTAATAGACACCATATCAACATCCTCCCTTCACAATTTGCTCTTAGAATGAAAAGGTAGCTGCTTGAGCAAGAATAGAATAGACACATGTCAGCAAACAGGAAACCTCAAGTCCAGACATATGAGAAAGCTTACAAACCTAGCAGCACACCTTTTGCACACCAGTTTAGTCCACCCACGCAGGGTCAACCCATAAACTCTTTCCCAGGGCCCAAGGATACTCCTGTAATAGCACTTTTGTGCCTTAAAAATACAAAGATGCATTTTCTTTTACAGGGACCACCTTTTTGTTGTTGTCAGAAACTTCAGCCTGATTTAGTAATCATATCAAAGGAAGAAGTTCACTGCAATATGGCCATAGATGATCTTTGTCAAATTGCAGCATTTAAAGATTCTGCTGGCTTCAGGAGAGATTTCTGTATAGGTTTGCATAGCTTTCACTTATATCAACGCCAGGCACGTAAGGTTAAACAAATGGCTCTTAGGCCCCGTCTACATGATGCCGGAACTTTTTGAAAATGCAACTTTTTTATTGTGTTTACGCCTTCCGTCCACACGACAATGCAGATATCCGGAACGAAAACGCAACTTTTTGAAAACACTGGCCTAGGTGGATTTTTTTTTAAATGCTGGGTCTGCATTGTTGTGTGGACCGTGTATCCGCAACTTTTTAAAAACGCTGACATCTTGCCTGTGACGAAAACCTCTGTGACGTCATATTTATGGGCCCGTGTGTTGTGACAACAAAACAGGGAGGATTCTTATTGGATAAAATTTGACTCAATACTGCCACCACATGGTTTAGCATGTTTATAGCCATCTTTGAAAATGCACTGATGCATTTACGTGTGGACAGAGATTTTTTTTGAAAACGCTGTCATGTGAACGCAAATCATTTTCGATGCATTTTTAAAAAGTTGCGTTTTCAAGAAAATCTGTCATCGTGTGGACGGGGCCTAAGTCAAACCATTGTTTTACTATCGAGTGCTAAAGCATCTCCTGTTAGAGGTTTGATTTGTTAATAAAAACACAGTATTGTTGTAGAGTTCCACTTTAGTACACAGTTATAAGTATCAATGAGAAGTTGGATTATTTACAGAACCACCATGTTAATTCTGCATTTTTGTTTTGAAGAAAACTGGGCTAAGAGATGCTGGTAGCACCTTCAGCAGCTCCCTATATTTTTAAAACACAAAAATCACAATATTTAACTTTTTTTACACACACACACATAATATCTCCCACTTAGTCTGACACTCACACACACACACACACACACACACACACACACACACACACACACACACACACACACACACACACACACACAAACTAAAAGCAGATGTTACCCTTATTCGCTGTAAACTGTATGGCCAATTAATTGAAGCAGATAAAGTGTGGAAGCTTTTAATTATCAAAAATTCCAAACTATCCGAGCTAGTGTAGTTTTTGCTCTTAAAACCGACTTTTTCCTTGCTTGAGGTATGTTTCTGACACTTTCACCTCAGTGAGAATATTGAGGTTAAAATAAGGCTGCCTGATATTGCAAACGATTACCAAACAAATATCTGTGTTTTATGTTGCATTCTGTGTGCTAGAGGAGAAATTGCAATTTTAATTAAAACATTTTTAAGAAATATTTCTCTGAAAATGACATGCTCAAACCAAAAAAGTTGGCACTTTAATTAATATTATTGCAAAAAAGGTAAAGCATAAAATAATGAAAATAGTTTGTTGTTGTGATTCTGTTTCTTTTTTTTTTTTTTTTAAATATGTAGCATTAATGACCTACGATTACAAAGTAGCCGTAAATTATTTAATTAAAAACACATTCATATAGAGTTTTTGATAATCATATTTAACATGTGACGTGATAAAGTAGCATATGTAAACAGCAGTGGCGGGCTGTGCAATTCACACCTAGGCCTTCAGTGATGTTTTACTTAGTCAAACTTGCAGAAATACATCCCATAGGCGTTTATAACTTCTCTCAAATGGGACAAAAACCATGACTTCTGAAGAAGCGTCATCCCTACTCCTTTTATTTTATTGTTAGATGGATGTCTTTGTATTGGTAGTTAATATGTGCAATAAAATCAAACTTAAACTGATACATGACAAGAAAGGATATAATTCCTTGTATATATAAATGGTGAGAATTTTTTTTTTGTCAAATAAATTGTGTCAACAATTAACTGTTAAATTAGTGATCAAGCAGTGGATTGGCTAATAATTTCAGCTCTAATATTCACTATATGAAATATGACATACTGATGGGTAAGATATGAAAACAAAATAAAAACATTATATTGCAGTTTTAGCACATGCTTTGTGGCATTGTCTCATACTGAGCATAATTTCAACACCATACAACATAGGTCAGCCAATTATTTACCTCTGGTGAGGTCAAAGAAAGGTGACAGTTAATTCTTTCTCTCAAAAAACAAGTGCAACAGCCGCTTTGACTGTCGACTATTGTGTTCACCACCTGACAAACCTAACCGTTTGGTGTCCTTTCATTGGATAAATGATTTCCCCAGAAGCTCGCCAATCAGTATCTGCCTAGTCTGTTTCACTTGGCCTCATGTGGCAGCTCCATAAACCAGTTGACTAAACTAAACAGTTTACAACCCACATGGACCACGGCTCCCAGGGGAACTGTGTTAGAGTTCAGGGGGTGAACATGTGATATAAACTGGATCTGCCCCTTTGCTCCTGAGTGAACAACTTCCATATTTCATTGATAAAGCCTCTATGGCCTGGCAGTCATGAGTAGTGTTCATTGGGATCTATTGTGTTCTGCTGGGATTCAACATTACCCCCCTGCAATGTAAAAATTCCATATACACAACTATATTCATTATTATCCTAGTTTTGTATGTAGGATTGTGTACTGGTATGCAATATGTACATACATGTTGTATATTATTTAAGGAAGGAAGAGAGCTAATATATCAGCGTTCCAAATATGTTTCTATTTAATCAGATTTATATTAAAGTCTATCTGTTCCTCAGCTGCTGTAGGGCTTTGCCCCTCTTGTTTAAGATCCCCTCTGATTATTACTCCTCTAGAGAAAGTTAGGCTGAGGACCCAGTAGCAGAAGCACCTCATTACTTCCCCAAAAGGTCTGGGCTTAGTGTAGAGTAATAGACAGAGGGCCAGCTGCCCTCATTTGTCATGGACTCCTGGGTTTGATGCAAAGCCCCCCTTGAGCACTTGTTGCTGAGCTCTAATCCTGCAGTAGACACCAGCCACGCTTCTCTGCTTAGACATCCCCACTCTCAACCGTCATGGCTCATGATTTCACTTTCATTTGATGTTTTAATGAAATCCTTGAGACCCAGTTGAATGGCAGGCCCATTGTTGGCAAATTATTCCATCAAATGTAATAAGTGGAATAAGAAACGTGACCAGGATTATTTGTCGAGTAAATATGAGCCACTGAAGATTTTCTGTGTTTTTCAGCATGTGAATTGACAGTGAAAGATGAGTTGAATGATACAGGTTGACTCACGGGAAATTCTTCTTCTTTTCCTTTTGGCTTTTCCCTTCAGGGGTCGCCACAGAGAATCAATGCCTCCATCTGACCCTGTCTTCTGCATCCTCTTCTCTCACACCAACTACCTTCATGTCCTCTGTCACTACATCCATAAACCTCCTCTTTGGTCTTCCTCTAGGCCTCCTGCCTGGCAGTTCAAAACTCAGCATCATTCTACCAATATATTCACTATCTCTCCTCTGGACATGTCCAAACCATCTCAGTCTGGCCTCTCTGACTTTATCTCCAAAACCTCTAACATGTGCTGTCCCTCTGATGTACTCATTCCTGATCCTATCCATCCTGGTCACTCCCAAAGAGAACCTCAGCATCTCCATCTCTGCTACCTCCAGCTCTGTCTCCTGTCGTTTCCTCAGTTACACTGTCTCTAGACCAAACAACACTGTTGGTCTCACCACAATTTTGTACACCTTTCTTTTCATTTTAGCTGAAACTCTTCTATAACACAGCACACCTGACACTTTTCTCCACTCGTTCCATCCTGCCTGTACACGCTTCTTCACCTCTTTTCCAGACTCTCCAGTGCTCTGGACTGTTGACCCTTAGAACTTAAAATACTCCACCTTCTTGTTTTCTTCTCCCTGTAACCTCCCTGTAACCTCCCTCTAACAAATTACATGAAGAAAAAATTAGCATAAACAATGCTATCATTTTGTTCTGATGAAGCCCTGCCAGTGGCAAATCTAGAATTTTTTCTTCATCAGTATCCATAAACGGGATACATTTTATTCAGAGGGCAATTATATGTCCATAATCTCTGTGCTTTTTGGTTTTCAGTAAGGTGTATTTATTTCCGACAAGTTAGTCCTTGGTACTTAATGCACAAAATCTTTTTGGAAAAAAGTATTCTCTAATTGTGAAACAGTTCAAGTGTTGCACACAGATGCTTCTTTAAGATAATTAAATTAGTGGTATAAACTGCTAACCTACCCAAATGACCTTGTTGGATGTTGAAATGTTGCCCCCAAGCAATTACACCAGTAACAAGCTATGAAAGTAGGACAGTCTACTTCAGGGGATAATCGGATTTCATCTGGTGCCTCTGCCCCTCTGGCCTCACCCCTCAAGCAGAGGTTAGTATTACAGTTTTTTTCAGTCGCTAGTAAGCGCTTACCCATACTTCAAATACTTTTTCTAAACTCTTAACACAGACTCACGCCTAGAAAGCACAATTGACCAAATGGTTAATTTTCTTGGTGTTTATTTTGTTAAATAAACACTAACTCTTCATTTCAAAATAGAATACATCTTTTTCTGTACACACACTTTACCAAAACACTGGATATTCCACTCAAAATGAAATTACTGTGTCAAAAAATAACGTTTGTTTTCACTTTATAAGGTACATGCAGTCAATCAAAGTACACCAGGTTTCAAAATACTGGGTATTGTTGACATTATAAAAATTGCATAGACTTTTATATTTCAGTTTAACTGGTACTGTATTTGCAAGCAAAATATACACAAAATGTCTTGCTTGGGAAATGTATGTCCACATGCAATGTTCACATTCAAAAGCATTCCAGTAAAGAGCAAATCAGTTTTGTTTTTTCCTTTACAGTTTTCAGTATTACAGGAGGTACAGTAAAAATATTGTTTACAATATGATAGAAAAGAAAAAAGTGTACAGTGAACAAAATAGCCATGAAACACACAAGAGCATTCTGAACAAAAAAACAACAACAACAACAACAGCAAAAAACCCAGAAAAAAGGGGGTGGGGGGGGTACGTAAAAAACATAAAATTACTGTCTCTAGTCTGTACGGTCTCTGATATCATCCAAGGCGATGCACCTGGGATAGAACCGCTTGGTTTGCCAGATCCACCCTTGGTAATGATCAACTGTGTGTCAATGAGGGGGCAGTGACTCAGTGGTAGAGCGGGTCGTCCAATGTTCCAAGATTGGCGGGTCCATTACTCCTCCCACCCAAAAATACCCAGAGTGTGAGCTGACAGTGGGAGGTGTCAGCTCACCTCCAGAGCACTGCCGACGCACCCTTGACCAAGGCGCCATCCCCCTTACAAGTTGCTCATTTGGGCGCACCATAAAGGAGCTGCCCGCCACTCTACCCCCCCCCCCCCCCGCATGCGCACAGGACCCCTGTGTGTGTGAGTGTGTGTTCAGGGCCTGTACACACTAATATATGCACGTATGAATTATGTGCACTAATTTCCCTTTCAGGATTAATTGAGTATATAAAATTAAAAAAATATATTAAAAATTTCAAAAAAAATATTCAATTGTTTATCAGCTGCGATATATTGTTTTTGAACTGATGTCATCGCAGAAGCAGAGGTTTTTGTACTGTATCTAAGGTTTAGAATATTGTTGTTGCTATTGTGGGATGTTGTGTGTTAACATTCGTAACTAATAAAAAAACAATCCATAATTTTGTTGGGAGGTATAGCTTGTCTGTTAAGAAAATGAAAGCATTGTGGAAATATGTTCACTGACTGAATATTGAGTGAAAACAACATGAAATGTGTGAATGGTATGGCCACAAAAGACTGATGCTGTGCTAATTGTGTTTAGAGTTTTGAAAATGTGACTGCTGTTTGGACAAATGCTTGTTAGCGACGGAAAAAAAACTGTAAAGTGAGTTGAATTAAATGTGTTTAATACTCGCAGATTGTGTAATATTTGAACATAAATTTGTGCAGTGGCTACAATTTGCTATTGTACAGACCGGTATGTATAGCGTAATCTATTTTTGTTTTACCCTATAGAAAATAAGTGCAATATCCTTAAAAGCTGTGGCCCTTGATGAGATTCATTACACCTGACGTTGCTTCGTGGGCCTGTCTTAAATGTTTACTAATACTAAAGCTACTTCCATTTCTTTCTTTCTGGCTCCTTTTCATCTACCTTCTTTGGTAATCTCAATCCATTTCTGGTGATGTTATTAAGTGACTACTGTGTTTTTCTGTTTGCAACACGGCTCTCCATTTATCTCTAGTTTTGCTGCATGGAGCTATCCTGACAGGTCCCAGGACTCAGGTTATGTGCATGACGGTGCGCCACTTCTCCTGCAACCTGCTTTTTCATTGTGCCCACAAGTGTCTAGCCAAACTTATCGACTGCATTTACTTTCTTTGCAGAAATTAGGTGCCTAATTATGCAAGTAAAGTGCATGTTTCCTAACTGATTACAAGATATAATATATGAGTTGACTCCTTCAGAATGATTGGTCCAGAAACAGTTTAAGCTGTGCATTCCGTGACTCAATTAATGAAGGCAAATAGCTCAGTTCACTATTTTAACCAGTGTGTCAATGTGCGCTCAGTTATGATAATTCGAGACACAACAGAAAAGTCACAGGAGATAGATATCTCTATTTAAATGAGTCTGTTACAGTCAGAAACACTAACAGTTACAAACGGCAGTGTGATGGTAATCAACAGGGGATTCTCCATTAATTGGCAAAATGAGGCTCATCAATCACACAGAGGGTGAATGCTGCACAGAACGTATCCTGTCAGAGTCATACACTGTGGGGGGAGCAGCATGACGTGTGTCTCAGGAACAGTCATGTAGAGAATAAACAGTCCTCTCTTTCTTTCTCTCTCTCTCTCTCTCTCTCTCTCTCTCTCTCTCTCTCTCTCTCTCTCTCTCTCTCTCTCTCTCTCTCTCTCTCTCTCTGTCTCTCTCTCTCTCTCTCTCTCTCTCTCTCTCTCTCTCTCTCTCTCTCTCTCTCTCTCTCTCTCTCTCTCCATCTCTCTCCATCTCTCCAACTCTGACAGGCTTTGTTTTGGTTTTGGTTTTTTTGGTCGCATTTTAAATAAGGATTGGCTGGCATTCTCTGCCATTCAAGACCCAGACAAAATTGTCAAAACACGCTGTTGAATTTGAATTGAAATGTTGAGGATATGTTTTTTGCTGATGGCATGTGCTGAAAGGCTAGTAACTCCTCCTCTTCTGTTAATCACTTGCAAAAATTCTGCTCCCATAGGTCTTCTAATGAGTTGATAATTCTGTTGGATTTCAATAAAACACATTTTCCCACATTCTGATAGCCATCTCTAATTCCTCATCGGCAAAGACGCTTTACTATTTCTCTTTAATATCAAGCAAGGTATCATGACACCAGATGCCAATATTTTTGTTTTTTAAGATTGCAAGTTGCTGATGATTAAGCAGTCCACATTTACAGTATGTCAGGGCACATGTACCACTGCATATAGGTAGTCCTCAAAATACAAACATAATTGGTTACGAGAGGTTGTTGGTAAGTTGAATTGTTCGTAAGTCGTTATTTACTAAATTTCAATCTATAATCACCATTTTAGGTCATTTAAATGTCAGTACTGCTGCAATTATGAAGTACTATTCCCTAGGACTTGTCACTCGTAATTCAGACAATTGCTTTGAATTCATATTAGGTTACAGTAAGATTTTGCTCCTTATAATTTATTCCCTGAGGAGAAAAAGAATAAGATATTTCAAGAAACTCTAAGCCAGTTTTTTTATGTGCATCTAACAACACCCAGACGGCCACTACTGAAGCATGTAGCACGTAGATTACCTTTAGAGCCAAAGAGGAGGAGGACAGGGTAACAAAGAATGTTGGCTGACATGTTCACAGAGACAAAAGCAAAAACAACAAGAGGGGTGGAGCTGCGCGAACACAGCCGTGCTGTTTCAGTGGTGGTTGTGGCAGAAAGGGGAACTGCAGGACGATAGTTAAATATGGAGGTGCATGTTTGTTTGTACCTATCAATTTTTGTAAAATTAATGTTTGTAAGTTGAGAACTACCTGTGAACATATTATATAACATAATTGACTGTTTTGTCAATGGAACCAATCAGTGGCCTGCTCCCCTACGTAACTTGCCTGATTATAAACCTATATTGCTTATCTGCTTCATCTGTGTGGCTGTATGGTCCAGTCCAGTAACAGTCTTGGCACAAATATGCATTGAATATGTTGAAAAACCTTTTTTTATTTGTGTCAAAGCAGTAATTTGTCATGCATGTTTCAGCAATTGGAGTATTTATAACTTTAATATGGTTAATATAGCTGTTGGTAACAGTGCTAATATACTATGACTCCAGGCCATATCTGTGTGAGTTTTTTTTTTTTAAATTATATTTCTAACAGTTAACCTCAAATTAGCCACATGGATTGATAGGTTGACCTGCAGTTAAAGTGCAAGTGGGTGTGTTGATGATGGGTTCTCCATTAAAACAATTAGAGGAGTGAGCCAGTCTGCTGTGAAGAGGGACCTCTTGTCGTAAATATGATAATGTCTATTATTATGGGCATGAAATGAAATTTATTTTCATTTTTTTAGAATAGTAATCCAGACATGTGGGTGTCTGCAGTCATCAAAACAGTGAGACGAGAAGAAGGGAAACATCTATTCACCATTTAAGACTTGGTGTCCACCAAGTCTTGAATAATGGCAGCACAAGGTTGGTCATGCTACACTAAAAAATAGTTCTACCTCAGTAAGTATAATTTATGTAATACTATAAGCAGGGCATATGTGTCTGTCAGTGGAAAAAGCATGCCACTTTATTGGACATGTTCTCATCAAGTGCACTCATTTGCATTGATTTCTTTACATATCATTTTTAGGACCCTAACTTAGTAATGACATTGAAACATAGGTTTAATAAAAGCAAGGTTAGATTACCTTAGTGTACCTATTGTGTCTAAAATGGGATTCAGACACAATAGGTCTAAAATCCTATTTTAGTTTAAAAAGGGAATTTAAACTATGTATAATTTTATTTATTTATTTATTTATTTATTTAAAACCAAGATTGGTTTATACCAATCTTGGTGTAAACCAGAGACGGTCAGAACACCCATGCATAACATTTAAAAAAGAAAGGTAAAAAAAAGCACTGACATGTATCCAAGCTTATGAGACACATATCCATTCTGAGACAAGACTTATGGTTGGGCTATTTTTCTTGTTAACTTACAGCTAAGAAAGTAATTGTAAAAGCACAGAACCTTTGCTGATGGGAATTCTATTAAAATCAAATTGTCTCATGCTTTCAAACTGTACGAATGCATTGATTTTTAACGAATAAAAGTGTTTTTTTAAATTTGTTGATTTTCCTCTTCATACTTCAGCTGTTTTTGTTTGTAATTTTGCCTGGAATTTTTTTTTTCATCACATCAGTAAAATCACACCTTTTAGAAGTTCTTTGATCATTTTAATTATTAATGGATTGTCTTAGTTAATAGGATTACTTTGTTGTTTAATTTACAATCCTTTGCTCATAAATAGATATATATATAAAGCACTTTCCATTTATAATGAATCAGTACAGTCAATATTCTAATTTGCAATCGTTTTTCTATATCAATCTACTGAACATAATGATTCTCCCAACATACAGATATCCAATAATAAATGTTCAATAAATTAATTTTCATTTTGAAAAAATTCAATATTAGATTGTTTGAGAAACTATGGTATTATGTTTTGTTTCCAGCAGCAGCAACAAGAAAAAAGATCTGATCTGAAAAAGCTATAGATCTGATTTGCTCTGCTGACTAGAATTCTCCATGGCAACAGCTGCTGAGACTGAAGGGTAGTGTACAATTGAGAATTTGTTCACCAAACTGGAATAAAAACAAAGACTTCTCAGAAATAAAGTTTGAAAATAATAGATGCTGATGAGTGAGCTTATAAAAACCCTGCCCCACTGGAAATTGTAATTGTAATCTGTGTTTTTGTGTTGATAAATCTTTAAAGTTCTCATTTAAAATGAGTAAAAAATAGTTACCCAAAAATCACTTTTTTTTTTTCAACATGACATTTTCCTTTCATCCTTACACTATAGAGATACTTGAACACATTGAAAAACGTGCCAAATACAACCTAGATTTAAGCACATTTATGTCCAAAATCTGTACTGCTGCTACAAATCACAGAACAGGTGTATGTGTGAAAAAACACATCCAGAGGTGTAGATTCAGGCAGGTGTTAACTGTAGGGACATGTTGGTTTGTTGCTGCCACAGCTCAATGGTGACAAGGTGTTGTTGAACAACACTGTATAGTTAAACTAATGAAAACCCCAGTGTGTTTGGGGTGTGTGTGTTGTTTGTGAAGCAAGCAGTCAAATGAGATCACTAAGACCAAGCAGCAGATCAGGGCCCTGAGCATTGTGGATGGAAATCACATTATTTCTAGACATGATGTAGCAAAATAGCTTCCGCAAGTTGACTGATTGACTGCAGTTTTTATGTGATCTGTGAGCTGAATGTTCTCTTGGGGAGTGTTCATGATGGAGAGTACAGCAAAGGTTATGATGCCTTAGGCTTGTTTGATCTGGTGGTCATATTCTTAAATATCTTTGAGCAGGGTCATGATTCTCCATCTGAAAGATGTTCTATTTGCATATCTTCCAATACCTTCCTCCTACATGTTATGAGTACAAGAAAGAGTTTTAAAGATTTGCTCAAATTAATTTTCCAGTATAATGTAATTTGCTGACCAACCATACAGTATATGTCCTCAACAATCATGATGTACGTTGGTCCTGCATGGGTGACGTGCATCATAAACTACTCTATGTTTGCAGGTACATCTACAAAAAAATTGGAACATCAGGGAATTCTTTCCCCATTAATGAATTCAAACAGGGAAACTTTCATGTGTATTAGATTTATTCTACATGAATTGAAACATGTCTAACCTTGTTTTGTTTTCATTTTGATAATTATGGCTTGCACCACATGACATTGAAATATTTGCTATTTCAAAGTATTAGAAGGTTTTATGAGATCAGTTACAAAATCATTTCTAATAAAGTCAAAGTTCTGAAAAGTCTATTAATTCATATAAACAATATTTGGCGATCCCACCTCCAAAAGCATGCGCTTCAGGTTGATTGGCCGGTCCCAAATTGACCATAGGAGTGTGTGTGTGTGAATGGTTGTTTGTTTGTATCTATGTGGCTCCGCGGTGCACTGGCGTCGTGCGCGGAGTGTCCCCCGCCTCACGCCCTGAGACTGCCAGGATAGGCACTGGCTGCCCCGCGACCTGCGTTAGCGGATTAAGCGGGTTGGAAAATGAATGAATGAATGAATGAATATTTGGCGAGGCCTTCTTTTGCATGTATCCCTGCATGAGTGCATCATGACCTCAAAGTGATCAATCTGTGGCAGGATTTTGATGTTATGATCCTCCTCTTGACAATACCTCAGACACTGCGTAGTCAGGAGAGTTGGCTAACCAATCAGCCAGAGTAATAACATAGTCAGCAAACTAGTCCAGAGTAGTCCCGAGTAGTAGTGGGGAGATGCCAAGTCCTGCTGGGAATGGGAATAATCTCCATAAATCTTATCATATTGCTGTAAATGTTGACTTCAGACTTGATAAAACACAATAGACCAACACCAGCAGATGACATGGACCCCAAACCATCACTGATTATATACACTTCAAATTGGTCCTTAATCAGTTTGGATTTTGTGCTTGGTCCCTCTTTCTGAAGATACTAATAACCTGATTTCTAACTTAAAAATACAATTTACTTACATCTGAAAAGAGGCAATGGTCCAGTTCTTCTTCTCAGCCCATGGAGGAAACTTAACGTTGCCTGTGGTTCAGGAGTGGCTGGGCACTAGGAACGGAACACTTGTAGCACATCCTGTAAATGTCTGTGTGGGGGGCTCTTGATGCTCTGACTCCAGGCTCAGTTCACTGGAGTGAAGCTCCCTCTTGAAGATATGATTCAGCTTTGTGTCTAAAGGTTGCTGTCATTCCTGCAGTTTGTGCACCTTCTGCTATACACTTTGCCATTCCAATAAACGTACCATGAAAAAACTTGAAAACAAAACTATGAACAATCAGCTTTTTCAGTAGTGATCCACCATGGCTTCCCTTCATTGTGGAGACTGTCTATGTTCATGTGGAGACTGTCAACTCCAACCCTGGGGCCCCAGACTTGTATCGGTGCATGGTTAAATTGGTACCAGGTAGCAAAGAAATAATACATGACTTACATTATTTCCATTTTATTTATTATCAACGATTGTCAACAATGTTTGTCTTGGAAAATTACTAGATGCTCTTGGCCACATTCGTGTGTGTGTGTGTGTGTGTGTGTGTGTGTGTGTGTGTGTGTGTGTGTGTGTGTGTGTGTGTGTGTGTGTGTGTGTGTGTGTGTGTGTGTGTGTGTGTTGGGGGCTGTCAATGAGTCCCTCTGATGAGGGCCAGGTGAGCAAACCAAAAGATTGCAGGTAAAACTTTCCCTTTTATTTCTTTACTCACAAGTTCAACAAAAAGATCATGTTCTATTAGTAGCACACCCTCCACCTTGAGCTGATTCAAACAAAATCTTCAAATTTCTTAAGGCCAGGGCTTTTATACTGATGGTAATGACCAAGTGCCCTATGAAAGGAACATAGACCATACTTTTGGCGACAAAAATGAAAAAAAAAAAAACCACTTTAAAACCACATGACACATAATTCCACCACTCACAGTAAGCAGTCTGCTTAAATTCAGCAACCTCACTATTTGTAACAAAAACGTATATTTTTTTAACAAAAATCAACCACCCCTGTAACACTGGTGTGCTCCGGTCCCTTTCACCTCTCTATAAAATGATCACAGAAACCAGGTGTGAATCTGTTAGATTTATGCCAGAACAGGACGTAAGTATGACATGAAATTGTTTGATTTGAATTTAAATAAATTATTAAATCAGATAATTTGTGTCTTTTTTAAACCAAATGAAATATACATGTAAGCTAATACAAATTGGCAAAACTAAAAACAATTTTGATGCATAGCTGACCTAGCAGTATTCAAATGTTCAAGTTAGGCCATGTGGAGCAAAAATAAATTAGATACTAGACTAATAATAATCAACACATTTTAGTGGTAAGGGCAGGCTGGCTTTACCACAGGGTCTTGTTTTAGGGTTAGGGTTTTATTTTTTTTGCCCTTATTTTTTTTACATAAGAGAGCTGCTAGTGAATGAGGCATTTTCCATTTAATGATTGAGGACAATGGCAAAAAACATTCCTCTCTGAGCAAGGTGATGGAGGACACTCTGTAAGTGTGAGTGTAAAGGAGAAAAATGCCTCAGTGCGCTCACATGTATGTTAGTGTCTGTGTTTGTGTGTTGCAAATGTAGAACAATTGGTGAAATGGGAGTAGCATCGAGGCAGCCAGAGAGATGTGGAGCGATACCTGCAGGACTTGCCTTGACTTCTCACTGTGCATCTAACGAGATGGCATAATATTTTTCAGTAGTACACCACAGCCAGCATTCCCCATTTTAATTTGACCTTCATCAGAACAAAGGAAAGAAGAAAGAAAAAAATGTATCGCAAAGGCCTAGTTGTTTCGTTGTGCTACACATTTTTTTTAGGTTTCATCATCTCAAAATTGATAATTTGAAATAGCTGTGAGTAATATTCAACAGGAGTTCTGCTTTATACCTACTTGACAGACAGGTTAAACCACACCTGTGCATAAAATGTAAGTACAGCTCACCTCAATGGCTTTGTTGGCAATACATAACCACTCTCAAGCACGCTAAGTGTATGTCTAAACCCACTTAGCAATGGCAGTCTTATGAAAGTGTTGATTTCAGGTTCTATGGGTTTGTCTCTCCTGTGCTCTCCGCCACTCCCTCTATTTCACTCTCCCCCCACCTCTCCCATCAAATCCTCCAATCTCCTGAATGCCATCCACACTCACCGTTCATCCCTAGCCCTCAGGATTGCTTTCACACCGCAGTGATCCCCTCACTGACCAGACAGACAACTCAACAATTAACCTCCGATGCTGACCTGAAATATCTCAAATCTTCTCCCTGCACCATCCTTATTGGCCTCTAATAGATTTCTAACAGGTAGAAAAAAGGGGATTGAATCTCACCAGTCCAATCCTTAGGCTTTGTGCACGAACACTGTTCAGTTTGTCGTCTTCTTTTTCCCCCTTGCTAAATACCGCAGTCGTGACTGTCGGGATATCGTATGAGCTGAATATGTAACTGTATGGCCAGATATAGTAGGGATATAATGCCAGTGTGTTAGTGTGACTTTGAGGCATTCTTCATAGAATTATTCTGCTGATTGCTTCTCTTTTTCCATCGTGTTAAAGCCCTCTATTTTGGGTATTGTATAGATAGCTAAGATGCATTCTGCTGTGGCTTTTTGGCAGAAATTTTATTCCCTATGAGATTATTCTCCGTGTAATCTAATGTCACTTTAGCCGTTATTGCAGAATTTACAGCGGTTGCAGCAGCTGTTCCCTACCTTACTGGTTTTCATCCCACACATGGCAATGCATTTGCCCTCCTGTGGTCAGAGATTGACAATCCACTGATTCACATTTCTCTATTGTTTTCAATTAAAGTGGATGACACCCTGTATACTTTTTCAAGGCACTACTATGTTCTGTGTAGGCTTTTTTTTTTAAATGTTTCTGTTAAAAATAATCTACCTGCTGTAAGACATAAGGGTTTCTCAATGTTTGAATGTGATCTTAGCTTCAGTTTGTGTGTATCTTCAATGTGTTTGTAGTTAGCGAGAGAGTGCATGTGCAGATTAGACTGTAACCACTAAGGTAACGATTCATAAGACAGCAAGCAGGATTTATCCACTAATAGATCTCCTGGGAGATAACCTAATCCCCCAACAATATATCCTTATCATATTACAGGTGAACTATGTACAAAATGGTCTTCTCTATTCACAAAGGAAAACTAAGCCCTATACTTACGTTTAAGCTTATAAGATTTGATCAGAAATAGCGCAGTATCTTTTTTTTTTTCCCCCCCGTGTGAGGCTTATTAGAGATTATAATCCTTTTTGTGATTAGTTTTAATTTCACAGTTTGCCATGACTCTACATAAAAACAGTATTTTCCCCATAGGGTAGAGTGTTTAAAAACATTAATGAAAAAAATAATTTTAGTCTTTTACAGTCATGGAAGTAAATCCCGGACTGCAGATTTACTTGTATACTGTAGGACTGTAACTGCTCTATGTAATCTGTTCATTGAGTGCTTTTGTCATCCTCAAAGATCACATGAGGGAGCTTGTCAGCTGCAAAGCAAAGTTAGATTTCTATTCAGGGTGGGGATTAGTAGAAATACTCATCTCTGTCTATCTGTCTGCTTTCACAGAGATGATACAATTTGCAAGAAATGGAACCCCTGCCCCCTCCCCCCTCCCTCTCTCTTCCTTACTTACTGTCTTTGTCTCCCTCACCCATCTATTACTTTGTCATCCTCTCATTCTCATGTAACCCATCTTCTTTCTTCTTTTTATTCCATACTCAGATTAACTAAGCTCAAAAGTGGGTTACTAAATCATTTCAGTATTCTAAGAGAAATAGATTGCATGAGTAGGATCATAAATGAGTAGAGCTCTAAGTACCCATGTGCAGCCATACGTAAAGCAACCAAAATACTTTGTTTCCAAATGAGAACGTCCCCATGGTTATGATCATTGTCAGTAGTACACCTGAGGTCCAGATTGGCAAAAATTTGACCAAAATGGAATTAAGTAATTTACCGCTAACTAAACCACATTCGGACAGTGCAAACCTCTGCATTGTACCTATAAACAAAAGTTCCATGATAGTTCTATTTTGTAGAATCACACTGATATCATTAATAGTTGAATGAGAGAAACAACATTTCACTAGGATGGCTTCCACCGGTTCTGTACAGTTAATAGCCAGATTAAAGCAGTATTGAAATCGAGCTTTTTCCAATTGAGGCAGTTAGTAAAAATTAGACCAATTTTACAGAAGAAACATTTTGAGACAGTAATCCAAGCCTTTGTCTCCACTAGGTTGGATTATTGTAACGGATTTGGATTTTTATTTGATATTTTATTTAATTGCATTATGTTCAAGGTTTTGTGGTGCATCTGTTGTGTTTTTTATTTACTGACTGTGCAGCACTTTGGAAACCTTGTGTTTACTTAATTGTTCTATAGAAATAAAGTGGATTGGATTGGAATAAACACACTACTAAATCAATACAATTTTAAATTGGGTATCATATGTGAATCTACATCTTATTTTATGTATAGTAAACGGTATGAGACTGTTTTCATGTGTTCTTTAACCAATCATTGACTACCCATGAAGATATAGTTTCCTATTTTTCAACTGTAAAAAACTTTTGAAATAAAAATCTAGATCTAGATGTCGATGTTGATCACCATCAGAATGTAATGGATTGCTCCTTTGTCTGTTCCCTCATTTCCGAAATCCATTCCAACTTTCTAAGTATCCTGCTGACATACAGGTAAACAGAACAGAAATAAGGGGAATATCCAGTGCATATAAACTGGGCTAGGGCAAAAAGTGAGACAAGGACATCAGGTATGCAACCACAATGCCAGTCAGTAGCCCTGTGGGAATGGGAAATACAGTGGTACCTCTACTTATGAAATTAATAGGTTCCGGAAGAAATTACGTAAGTAGAAAATTACGTTAAGCAGAGACACATTTTCCATGCAAATGCCCTAATCCGTTCCAAGCCCACAAAAATTCAGACATAAATGTTTTATAAAGCATAAAAATGCATCAAAACATGTAACAAATACATGTTTCGATTAGATTATTACACAATAAATGAAAGGTGTGCATAACGTAAAAAACTAAGAATAGAGTAAAGAATAATAATGACGGTCATTTACCTTTTAACTTCTGTCCTCATTGTTTTTTGCCCTCTTTGGTTCATGCGCTCCTATCTCACCATGCCGAACAACAGAGTGAATTCCAGTCCTCCTTTTGAACTTCTCCAACCACCCACACAATGCCTTAAACTCTTTAAACTTCCTTTTGTTTTAATAACATGTCGATTGTAGATTTTTGGCGATATTCTTTGGCAAGATCAACCAAACGCAAACCCCTTCTCATGCTCTTCTATTATCTCTTGCTTTGTTTGTATGGACAAAAAAACTCTTTCTCTGTCACTTTCTTCGGGTCCATAGCGAATACGTACTGACAAAGTTATTATATTTGCGCAAAACTATCAGACTACCTCACGGGTCGACTGCCGAATGCCGAGACACTCCATAAGCACCGTTCTAGCTCCACACAGAGGTGGAGTGGCATCCCTCTTAGCCAATGGGATGCCAGGAAGATAGGTAATAGATAATAGCCAATGGCAGAGCAGCTGTGAGAATGTTGCGTTCAGGAACCTGTGGAAGATTTGACTATCAGCCGACACTGTGTTTTTATTTGAGTATCTTCCAATACTGTGATTTTATATTACGTTAGTCGAAATTTCTTTCGTAAGTAGAGGTAATATTTTCCTGCTGAGAAATTTCGTAAGTAGACAATTTCGTAAGTGGAGACATTTGTAAGTAGAGGTATCACTGTACTGACAATAGGATGGTTGACAGTCAGTAACAAATACACTTACTTAGGAGGTCTTGTACAGAACTATCTTCAACGACTGACCCACTCAGAAGGCTTAGCTGAATGCTAGCAGTGTATTATGTTTTGGTCAATCCTTATGTTATAATCTTCATAATTTGATATGAGAAATGTATTCAATTGTATACTTACATTATTTTGTCTCATTGTAAACATATTACTACATTTAACTATCACATCTTTATTACAGTTTTTGGTACATTCTGGATTTATTTTTGAAGACATAAATGCTACTCTTGAAATGAGATGTTCCTGTCTCATATACATATTCAAAAAAAAAAAAAAAGACAACATATTATCTTCCTTTATATATCTCACTTGACACTGTGAACAGGTGACAAAACGTACTACATAGTACTTGCAAAGCTTATCCAGCTGCATCAGATTACAATGCATAAACAGATGCGGTGCTTGCAGCCATGTTTACTTTACAGCATGCACTTGCAATCCAATCTGTATTACTTGTGATAGTTTTTAATTTAGGAGACAGAATAGAGGTTTCGTTTGATATGCTGCTTTGAAATTGTACCAGCATCATCTCATGCTACTTAATTCCTTGTTTCACTTTCTCAGATAATGACAGGATTTGGTATTGACTGTCGAAACTGCTCTTATTTCAGCTCTTGTTTCATTACATTTTGTCGGTTGTGCATTCAATAGGTCGCTACACAGGTTTGATTCATGATTGTTCCCCACTGCTTGTTGTTACTGCAGCATCAAAGCTAGACTTGGTTAAGACATTTGCATTTTAATGACTGATATAGATTGTTCTTTTGCTCATTACCACTATCAACCCACAACCTGCCCCCGTCAGCATAAGTAGCAGGTGGGCTGCATTTAGCCTCCTTAAAACACCTACCACACATACCTCATAAGTCACACACATGCCTGTAAGTCACATTTACATTTCAAATTTACATGATTTATATGACAGCACATATTCCACGATGTTGCTTTATTTTGAAGAGGTGGCATAGTGGCCTCTCACTGTACAAGGTTTCAAGTATAAGGAAACCAAGAAAAAATTATTGATATGATAATTAAGACAAAACCTGGGTGAACATGTTTGTACTTTGCTATCATATATTTAGTGTTAATGAATTGAGATTGAGTGGATAAAAATTAAATCTCAGGGCACATTTACATGCCATTGGGGAAGCACTCAGCTAATGACAAGTGACTGAGGGTGCAGATTACTTTTATGTCCTCAACTCACATTTTCTTGCGTCCTATGCAGAGTATGATGCCACCTAGTAAGCAGTGTTTGTCTCTATAGACATTTAGCCAAATGAGTCTCGCCATAGTGCAAGTACTGTTGTAGGCACGTTAAACAGCCAATGCTACATGTCCAAAGTCTTCAGAAATGTTTGTGTGGTATAACACATAATTTAGTATTTACTTGCAGTATTTCCAGAAAAAACATATTTACCGGTCCAGAGGTAATATGAGCATGTCTGTAGTGGCACACTGTAAAACTTGTCTGCAAATGTACAGTGAAATTTGGTCAACTGTATTAATTTATTCAGCAACATGTGGTTACAACATGAGTGCAAGAAATTATGTTTAGTGATGAAATAAAACATGTTGCAACCAGCTCGACCTTTTGACACATATATTCAGAGCTGTATAGTAAGGCAACCTTAATTGAGCAACACGAAGTGCTATTTGTATCTGAACCCACAACAAGGGGCAAATAGGGTTATTCTTGGCTGTCAATTGTCTATATGTGTGTAATAGTTTTGACCTTTGTGTGACTGTTTACAAAAACTGAGGAACAGAATTTGATGAAATGTCATACTTTGAAGGGGCCCTGAAGGTGTACATTTTGTCTTTTTATTTTTCTTCTTTGAGCATTTTTTTGAATTTTAGGTGTAAATAAACTGCAGCATTTTTCTTTCGATTTAGCCAGGATAGAAGTTATAATCTTTCCACATCAGTAACACCAGTCCACTTCCTGTGTCTGTAGAATGAAATTAAGTCAATTCCAGTATTATATTTTATCTGAGATGGAGTCAACTCAGAACAAAAGTTATCTAAAGACACTTTCCTAAATGAGCTGATCATACTCTTTATTCGACAATCACTATCATTTGGGCGCACCAAGCAGGAGCTGATCACCCCTCTACATCCCATTGCATGCTTACAGGCCAGGCCCCTTGTGTGTGTGTGTGTGTGTGTGTGTGTGTGTGTGTGTGTGTGTGTGTGTGTGTGTGTGTGTGTGTGTGTGTGTGTGTGTGTGTGTGTGTGTGTGTGTGTTGTATGTTACAGGGGCCTGTACACAACATATACAGTATATGCATGTGTGTGACTTACTAAAACTATAGTATGCTCCTAATTTCCCCTAGGGGATCATTCTAGTATATAAAACTAAACATTAAATTAAAAATAAATTACAACTATGAAAAACCTCCCCTTGAGCAAGTATTTGGGCAGTAGCAAGAAAAAAAAATAAAAAATTCTAACAACTAGAAATCCACAAATACTGACGTATTTGACAGGTTGGGTTGAAAAAAAGTGAGGAAATGAGGAACATTTATTATTCATTTATTCATTCATTCATCTTTCTACCTGCTTCATCCGCTTGCGCGAGTCACGGGGAGCTGGAGCCTATCCCAGCTGGCATAAGGCGTGAGGTGGGGGCAAACTCCAGCAACAGTGCATCGCAGAGCCATTTATTATTATTATAATTATTATTATTGTTGTTGTTGTTGTTGTTGTTGTTGTTGTTGTTAATTTTTTTATAACATCAGTGGGCATTACAATTCATGGTTACCTTTGTCATGAAAAAATTGGGGTCTGGGATTAAATACAATTTAGCAACATGCCTTAGTGCAAGCCTCTCCAAGGAACCATCACCTTATCGTGGTGGAGAGGTTTGTGTGCCCTAAGGATCCTGGGAGCTATGTTGTCGGGAGTCTTGTACTCCTGGTAGGGTCACCCAAGGTAAACAGGTCTCAGGTGAAGGGCCAGACAAAGAATGGTTCAGAAGATCCCATGACAAATCGGAAAGGGTGAAATGTGACCCTGCCCTGGGTCGGAGGTCAATGATTGGATTGATCTTGTGATCCTATCATCTGATCTTCGACCATGTGTTTTGGACACTCGGGTGAAGAGAGGGGCAGAGCTGTCAACTGATCATCACCTGATGGTGAGTTGGGTCTGTTGGCAGAGGAAACCTTTGGATAGATCTGGTGAGCCCAAACGAGTAGTGTGGGTGAACTGGGAACGTCTGGAGGAGGACTCAGTCTGCGAGGCCTTCAATTCACACCTCCAAAGGAGCTTCTCGTGCATCCCTGCGGAGGCTGGGGCATTGAACCTGAATGGTCGATGTTCAAAGCTTCCATTGCTGAAGCTGCAGCTGAGAGCTGTAGTCTCAAGGTCTTGGGTGCTTCAAGGGGCGGTAACCCTCGAACACCGTGGTGGTCAGGGAAGCCGTCCGACTGAAGAAGGAGGCCTTCAGGGGCATGTTGTCCCTGGGGACTCCTGAAGCAGTTGCAGTACCGACAGGCCAAAAGGACTGCAGCCTCTCCTGTGATGGAGGCAAAACAGAGGGTGTGGGAGGAGTTCGGAGAGGCCATGGAGAAGGACTATCGCACAGCACCAAAGTTGTTCTGGAGGACTGTCCGACACCTCAGGAGGGGGAAACGGGGGATCATACAAGCTGTATACAGCAAAGATGGGACACTGTTGACTTCGACTGAGGAGGTTGTTGGTCGGTGGAAGGAACATTTTGAGGAACTCCTGAATCCAACTACCCCAACTGACCCATCCTCTGTTGCAGAGGCAGAGCTGGAGGATGATGGAGGATCAGAGTCAATCTCTCCGGGCGAAGTCACCGAGGTAGTTAAACAACCTCACGGTGGCAAAGCCCCGGGTGTTGATGAGATTCGCCCGGAAATGCTGAAGGCTCTGGGAGTTGAGGGGCTGTCGTGGAACAACCTCACGGTGGCAAAGCCCCGGGTGTTGATGAGATTCGCCCGGAAATGCTGAAGGCTCTGGGAGTTGAGGGGCTGTCGTGGATGACATGCCTGTTTAACATTGCATGGAAGACTGGGACAGTGCCGAAAGAGTGGCAGACTGGGGTGGTGGTTCCTCTTTTTAAAAAGGGGGACCAGAGGGTGTGTGCCAACTACAGGGGCATCACACTCCTCAGCCTCCCTGGGAAAGTTTACTCCAAGGTGCTGGAAAGGAGGGTCTGGCTGATTGTCAAGCCTCAGATTGAGGAGGAACAATGTGGGTTCCGTCCTGGTCGTGGAACAACGGACCAGCTTTTTACTCTCAATGCCCATCCAGTCTACATGTGTTTTGTAGACTTGGAGAAGGCGTACGATCGGGTCCCCAGGGATATACTGTGGGAAGTACTGCGGGAGTATGGGGTGAGGGGGCCTTTCCTCAGGGCCATCCAATCCCTGTACGCCCAAAGTGAGAGCTGCGTTTGGGTTCTCGGCAGTAAGTCGGACTTGTTCTGAGTAGCTGTTGGCCTTCGTAAGGGCTGCGCTTTTTCACCAATTCTGTTTGTGATTTTCATGGACAGGATATCGAGGCGTAGTCGTGGTGAGGAGGCTTTACGGTTTGGTGGCCTGAGGATAGCATCGCTGCTTTTTGCAGATGATGTGGTCCTCTTTGCGCTATCAGCCTGTGACCTACAGCGCTCACTGGTCCGGTTTGCAGCCGAGTGTGAAGCGGCGGGGATGAGGATTAGCACCTCCAAATCTGAGGCCATGGTCCTCAGCAGGAAACCGGTGGACTGCCTTCTCTGAGTGGGGAATGAGGTCCTTCCACAAGTGAAGGAGTTTAAGTATCTTGGGGTCCTGTTCACGAGTGAGGGAACAATTGAACATGAGATTGGACGGAGGATTGGGGCAGCAGGAGCGGTATTGCAGTCGCTTTACCGCACTGTTGTCACAAAGAGGGAGCTAAGCCGAGAGGCGAAGCTCTCCATGTAACGTTCAATCTTCGTTCCTACCCTCACCTATGGTCATGAGCGATGGGTCATGACCGAAAGAACAAGATTGCGGATACAAGCAGCTGAAATGGGCTTTCTCAGGCGGATAGCTGGTGTCTCCCTTAGAGATAGGGTGAGAAACACTGCTGTTGTCAAGGGGCTCAGAGTAAGCCACTGCTCCTTCGCGTGGAAAGGAGTCAGTTGAGGTGGTTTGGGCATCTGGTGCGGATGCCTCCAGGACGCCTCCCTAGGGAAGTGTTTCTGGCACGTCCAGCTGGGAGGAGACCCAGGACCGGGTGGAGGGATTATATCGCAACACTGGCCTGGGAACGCCTTGGGATCCCCCAGTCAGAGCTGGTGGATGTGGCAGAGGAAAGGGAAGTTTGGGGCTCCCTGTTGAAGCTGCTGCCCCCGCGACCCGACTATGGATAAGCGGTGGAAGAAGATGGATGGAAACAGAATAAGAAATCTAGAAGAAGAGGAGGACAGAGGAGATGTGCCCCTTGGAAAGCCCCTATCAGTCTACACCTATAGCAGCACAGCGTAGCTAAGGGCTAGTCTAAGGCAGCCTTACTTAAAAGCTTTATCAAGGAGGATAGTTTTAAGGCTACTCTAAAATGACCGGAAGATGGTTCATAGAAGGGAAGCCTGAAAACTGAGGGCTCTGGGTCCCATTCTACTTCAAGAAACTATAAGGACCACAAGTAATGTGGCATTCTGGGAATTTAAAATTGTAGATCAGAAATTGGATACCACAAGCTGTGTAAAGTATGTTGGTGCCTGGCAATTAAGGGCTTTGTACACAAGGACAATGGTTTAAATGTCTATTCTTAGTATTGAAGAGCACTAGTTCAGAAAAGCTAATATAGGAATGATAGGATATAAGTAACAGCATGCTGGATCGGATGGAAAAGTCTTTCGATAACCACAGCGCAAATATTTTTTGTTTATCAGTATATGCAGGATATAGACTGCAGATTCAAGTACCAACTTAGAAAAAAACATTTTAGGGGTTAATCCACTGTCAGTTAATTGTAGTAAATTTAAAGTGAAAGATTTTACAGTGTATCCTCACCAGCACCATCCTGTGCCATGATGTGTGTTTCCGAAACAATAATTTCCATACCTAACACTGTGTTTCTGTAGGGAATAGAGAGTATAATTGGTTGAAGAAAGCAAAGTGCATGGACTTCTGTTTCAATGAAAGAACAGTCTTTAAATTTTTTTTTTTTTTTAAATTCAGTTCTGTTGTCACTTTGCAATAGCAGACAAGCTTGAGGCTCTAATTTATCTGTTTCTCTATGTTTTTCCCCACACTAAAAGGAGAAGGAGACTGGAGCAAGACCCATCTCCACAGGAAAGAGCTGTCTTTAGTGGTGCTATTGATTTTATGAAAGGTTGCACAGTACGGAGGCTAGGTAGGCCTGTCAACTTTAGCTCTGAAAAAAGAAAACATGTCACAGCCTCAAGCTAAATGTTCAGTCTATAATCCAAAAAAAGCTACCACATATCTGCATACCACCTTTTACTATTACTTGTCTGTCTGTCTGTCTGTCTCTCTGTCTGTCTGTCTGTCTGCCTCTCTCTCTCTCTCTCTCTCTCTCTCTCTCTCTCTCTCTCTCTCTCTCTCTCTCTCTCTCTCTCTATGGGGTTTGTTAAATAAAAAGCTGTAAGTTGAGGATGTAAAAAGTGCATGAAGTGAAGTGTCAGTTCAGGGAAGACTGAAGGAGTTATGAGGCTTGGCTAGAAGGCTAGACAAAACAGAAATAAAATATGAGTGCAACAAAGAGATAAAGATAAGACAGGATAGGAAACACTGGAGAAGAAATCAACATACTTTATTTTCAAAGGTGAGAAGACATGCAGAGGTAGCCAGCGGCAGTTCATCAACCGCCTGTCAGCCCTCTTCCCTATCTTCACTTCTCTAAGGGGAATCTTGTCAGGGTCAGGTTAGCGATAGTCATAAATAGCGAGTAATGTTTTACATTTTAGCTTGGTCACACTATTGGCAAAATTTTCATTTCAAATACATAAATACTGAGGAGACATGATCCATGCTGTGACTGTAATTTATGGTGCTTTAAGGAAGTTAATGTCTGGAAAAAAAACTGTAATGTGAATCTTCTATAGTTTTCCTATTAGCTTTTTTGTAAGCACATAAACATGTATTTTAAACACAATTGACACAGACTCACACAACAACTATTCCTCAAAATCATTGGCAAATCCACTCGCCTTCTAGCAAATATGTCAAACTGTGTGGTAAACACAGTTAATTTCTTATTTCTCTTTCTGTCTATACTGTTACACCCAGACTTATTTCGACCAGCAAGCCACTCAAAGCCTCTATATATGCCTGTTGAGCCTCTTGAAAACAAAAAAACAAAAAAACCCTATTGCTCTTGATCTCACCTTTGATTGCTAGATAATTAGCAGTTAATTATCTGGGAATCAATTATCTGCCAATGGACTTAAAATAGTATCTGTGCCTCTGTGTTGCCATTGAGACATCTCCATTGTTCGTGACAGCTACTCCTACTGCTCATGTCTGACTGTAATCTAGTGAAAGGAAGAGTTGTCCTTTAGTAGTTAATTCATAGTATATTTGTATCAAAGAGTAGTGTGGTCAAACATTAGATAACTGGCCTTAGAGTTACATCCAGGTCTTTCTTCAGACTTTATAGGCCTCTAGTGAGCATCTCAAAGTAGAACTTTGTTTAGCAACGCACAACATCTTGTGACATGGCAGTGTGTTCTGTCCACCGATAACACACTTTGCATACATTGCTTTACAACACTCTATAGTGGAAAGCATCTTTTTTTAACTTATAATTCACGGTTGGGACACTTCATTAGGCTGAAAGTGTTTGAAAAAATTAAATGTACTATAAGTGGTATTTTAATGGCATTTGTTGGCTTTAAAAGAATCCAAATTTCTGGACTTTTTCCTTTTCCTCCCAGTGTTTGCACTCACAGAGCTGCACAGAGACAGACATGCACATACTCAGTGAACCAGAGGCCAAACAGACTGACCTGCTGAATGGGTTTGTGCTGTGGTAATGATAAGGCTATTGAATGGAGCTGTACTCTGTCACTCTAACTGCCTGGCAAGGGCTCTCACTGAAGGAATCTGATCAATATACAGTCTCCGTCTGTCTGTCTGTCTGTCTATTTCTCTGTCTGTCTGTCTGTCTGTCTGTCTGTCTGTCTGTCTGTCTGTCTGTCTGTCTGTCTGTCTGTCTGTCTGTCTGTCTGTCTGTCTGCCTCTCTCTCTCTCTCTCTCTCTCTCTCTCTCTCTCTCTCTCTCTCTCTCTCTCTCTCTCTCTCTCTCTCTCTCTCTCTCTCTCTCTGGCTCTCTCAGCTACCCATCTTATTTCATTTCCATATCTTATCAGCTACAATATGATATTGTGACCTTTAAAAACACCTTACTTTATTAACTGAAAAAGTTTGATACAAGACCTATGGAATTTAAACATTGATTTTGTTTTAATGTGGGGTTTTTTTATATAATTTGAGAGTAAACCATGTTATTGGGTCTTACAGTGTCAGCCTTTGCCATATCTCACATGTTCAGATACCCAGGTGATCTGAATTAATCTGTTGTTTCAATTAATGTCTATATCCAGCAGCTAGTCTTTGCACCCACACTCATATTAGAACTCTGCTTGATTTATTATATTGTTGGGTTACTTGAAATAAGTTAATGAAATTTTGAAAAATAAGTACAATACTCTGTCCATTTTAAACACTTCAAGGTCTTCAGACACTCAATAGAAGTCCAGTAGCTTCAAGCATCAAGGATTCCCATGACCTGCATGAATAACAATCTACATGAACACTTTTCAATGTTTTCATTTGATTAAATATTTTACCACAAAACAATCATTCAATAATTATCTTTTTAAGTCTCAGAGATTTGTAGTAATTTGCTGCATTATTTTTGCTTTAATTTTTTCTGTTTCTTACAATCAACCCAGATGCAAAGGGGAAATTTCGTGTCAAGCCTCCACTCTGAATTTTTCTGCGTTTCAGCTTTTTATTGACTGGTGAATTTACGCATATTTTTGTATGTTAGTGTGACGAGAGACACATAATGGCCATTATAGGAGATGTATACCATTTAAAATGCAGTTGGGGGGATTGATTCTGCATTTGCCACAAAAAGGTTCTCAATTGCTTTTCGTGTTCTGCACATCAACAACATAGATGTTAATATTGTTCAGCATATTTGTCTCAACGCCAACATCTTAAAAGTACAAGATACAAATGACTGTTTCATAATAAGAGATAAATATCACTATGATATATGGTATTTGGTAGTAATACTACAGTGAATGAAATAGGCTGGACAATGAACCCAATATCTGAGTGTGTCAGTTTGCAAATGGCTTGTTAGAGGCAGATAAAGGCAGGCAAGAAAACATAGCATAAAACACAAAGTATGGATCCGCAATTGTGATTCATCACTGTCTTTGTTGCATAGAACTACACACAGATGGCATGTGCATGAAAACAAGTCCACACTGTGCGTCCCACACATCATTTACAGCCCTTCAGCACAAAGCTTAACAATTTTATTAAATTGATCGTGCTGTAAGAGAATATCTCTATTTCTTCTGCCGTAAAAGATTGAAAGTGTAGTGTGTGTGTTTTTCTATGTGTGTTGTGTGTGTGTGTGTGTGTGTGTGCGTGCGTGCGTGCGTGCGTGTGTGTGTGAACTTTGAGAGACAAGTCCCTACATGGCATGTACCACTGCCGAGTTAAAGAAGTGGTACACATCAAGAAGTTCTCCCATGGAGGCAGTAGATTGTCAAATCCACCAGTCTAGATCAGGGTAAGATGCTTGCTGGATCAGTATACATACAGAGCCACAACCAAGTAGCTGGGAAAGTATGCAGGGACATATGTAATTAATATGGAATAGAAGTTGAATAGAAATATTCAAATCCCATACTACAGAGAACAATAGTGACAAGGTTCTGTGGGACTTCATATCTATCCATCTGTCTGTCTGTCTTTCTGTCTGCCCGTCCATCTGTCCGTCTTTTGTTCTGAAAATAACCAGTGAATTTGACCATCACAATTTTTTTAACTCTAGACAAATATAGTTGGTTGAATACAGCACAAAGAGAAATGCAGTCACAGATGGATGGATGAATGGATGGGTGGGTCGGTAGGTAGGTACACTTTTCTCTATGACAAATTTTATAGCTTGCTTTCATCGATGAAATGACACCTGTAATGCACATGTTTTTCGAGCAAATGTAGAGGTAAGGATTGATGTATTAACTGATCAATGTCATGGAAAGCAAGAGACATGACCTTTTACAATATTTTAAGCATGAATACACACATACACACACACTCACACACACACACACACACACACACACACACACACACACACACACACACACACACACACACACACACACACACACACACACACATTACAAGACACACTCACTCCCTGTAACTATTGTAGTAGACACCAAATGGTTTTTTTCCCTGCACTCTCTACCCTTTTTTTAATAACCTATTCATGATTCAACAGGTCATTCCCATGGACCTAATCCCCTCATATCTAATTTATATAGTCTTTTTCCTTTATCAGATGTAGTCATTACACCCAACCCACCCCCACCCCCTCAATTTTTCCACCACCATCTGGGTGCTGTTGTGGAGAGGTTTGAATGCTTAAGTAGAGGAATCGCTCCTCTCTACATGGTATAAATATTTCAGGGACAGACGGGCAGAATAAATTGACAGTAAAATTGACATCAGATCTGGCTTTTAATTTCAAGAGAAAATTATGTAGCTGTCTGAGTGGAGGAAGATGAAAGGTTATGACCCCTATGTCCAAAATGGTAATATATCACACTCTGTGATTTGCTGAAAATACATACCGTGCAGTTATGAATTTATATGAATATGTTGTGTATGGTTATGTGTGTGTGTGTGTGTGTGTGTGTGTGTGTGTGTGTGTGTGTGTGTGTGTGTGTGTGTGTGTGTGTGTGTGTGTGTGTGTGTGTGTGTGTGTGTGTGTGTGTGTGTGTGTGTGTGTGTGCTAGAGAGGCACTGATAACATTGGAATCAAATATGTTTAAGCAACCTATGATCACTTCAGTGGCTCACTACATCCCTCTGACCCTATCACAGTATTACCTTAATTACATTTTGTTGAGGTAAAGAGAGTAGCATCGAATCACCACCCTGTTGGCAGAGCAAGAGAGAAAGAAGCATGGGAAAAGATTTTTTTTTAAAAGTGTGTGTGTGTGTTAGTGTGTGTGTGTTTGTGTGTGTTTGTGTGTGTATGTGTGTGCACGCGCGCGTGTGCGTATGTGCTTGTGTGCGTGTGCGTGTGTGTGTGAGCAGAAGGATGGATCGACAGAATTGAATTTTGCAATGGCATGTCGTTGATTTCCATCCAAGGTGTTGTTTTGATTACTTTGGCCTAAGTCCAGACATTTCACACAGTATTGTTACACAAAGGCATTCAGTTTGGTATGCTTTTAATTATTTTTACAACGTGAAATTAACCTGACTTAAATCCTCCATTCTTGTGCACAACAAACAGGCTCCCATTTCACATGAGCTGCAGTAGTATGAACTGAAAACAATGGCCTCTCTTGTTTTCTCTCATTTTATCTTGCTCTCTCTCCTGCTCTTCTATACATATTGAAGGATACAGAGGTATGCAAGTTGGTTCAAAATAAACAATGGTTTTGGATTTCACTGGTGCACTTTCTGTCTGATGATGACGAGTTAAATTAATTGAGTGTATCATACAGAACATGAAACAGTAAAGGGGCTTCTGCAGCCCCTCCTTTCTAATAGTTTGTGGGATCCGTGGAAGATAAATGTGGTGTTAGTTGGTCTGAACCCATAGCTCTAGGCTATGTGAAATTTTGTGGGTTCGTTCAAAAATTGCATGAGATGATGATGGCAGTTAGAGATTTTACATATTCTCTTAGCTTAAAGACTCCCCACAGATATGTTTACATAGAATCAGTGGGGAGTGATGAGAAACCTACCTCATAGGCTCATTTACAATTGTGAAATTTGCTTGTAATCTATTTTTGGCAGACTTATATCTTCACAAATAGAGCATGTTGCCTTCTTTAAGTTTTACCACTCCCTCTTTCTGTGCAGCCATTCCTGTCTCTCCACTGTACCCTCCCTTATCTTTCCTCTCAAAAACTGTCCTCCTTTCTTCATCCCCCTCAGCACCAGGTCACATTGCAATTTCCCAGAAATGGTTGCTCTGTTAATCCTCCCTGAAAACCTTGGTGTTTGAGCCATGGCCCAGCTCAGGACACTGTCAGCCTCTTTCTTCCTCACCCTGCAGACATTCCTCTGCTTAATTTACCACTCACTACGGAATGGCGTTGTTCTCAGCACTGAGGGACCTGATACACAGAGTGGAAAAGAATACCATTATTTTAATTCTTAATTAATAAGGAAAAGATAATAGTCTCTTTCTCTAACTTCCTTACAAGTCCAGTTGACTTCATTCAAAGCAGAAATCTACCATGAATGGGATAATCTTCACAAATATTTCTGTTAAGTACTTTCCTTTTTTTAAGTTCTGTAAAAAGTGAATTCAAGCAATGCAAACAAAAATGTGACCTCTTTGAAAATGCAAAATGAAGCAACACTAAAGTTTTTTTTTAATTATAATGGCAAAAAATAACACATTCAAGTATAGGTGTGAGAAGCTGTAATTACATTTTATATCACATTCTGTGTTGTCTCACTCTCACTAAGTGTTTTACTGCTGTGCTCCATTCCTTCATTCCTCTCTCAATCCTTTCTCACTGTCAACATGATGGGATGTGTCCAACCAGTGGGCAGGTTTGGCGTAATTTGGCCCGTAGGGTCTTCTGGCAGTAGGTGCAGGGATAAAGGGCGCCAAGCATGGGGATCTGAGAAAAGAAGGCTTAGTGTGGGGCCTCAGATGGAAGGGGCCAGCCAGCACAAGAAAAGCATTAAATAAACATTAATACAACTACGTTACAGGAGATTTATTAAGGAGACTTTTTGGGCCCCTACTGTGGGGTTTTATGCAGGACCTTAATAACTCTCTTATGCACAAAGGTAAACAAACCAGGTAATTTATTGCCATCCTCATAGGTAGACATTGTGAAATTTATTTCAATTTTATTTCGGCCAATGAATGGATTTATTACCGTTTCTCCCTGTTAGAGTGTGAAATTTTGTCAGAATTCAGAAAGGCTTTTTATTTCTTCTTGTAACTAGGGTAAGTCTGACTTGGACATGGTTTTGATGTCACTTAGCAGTGCAAAAGCAAACACTCTTAAATCACAGCTTAATGATGTTAAATGTCCTTTCTGGCATGTCAAGCATAGAGATAAAAAGTTATGTAATGTGGACAGTGGCTAGAACGAGAGCTAATGTTAGACAAGAGATGTTAGAAAATCTCAACAATATACATCTATTTTTTTCTCTTGCTTTTTTTATGGTTCACAATTCTACAATTTCATAAAAATCATTTTTTTTAGCATTTAGCGATTATATCAAAATGCAGTAAACAAAAAAAAATAAAATACACAGGCATTTAAAACACAAAGTTTCACCACTATGCAAAATTGGAAATAAACTTTGTTTGGAATCCTAAATCGGGGAGATTAAAATGTATATTTTTTGGAAAGGGTTATCAACTATTGATCCACTGGCAGTAACAGAAGAATAGAGACATGCTACTGCAATCCATTTTCACAGCAATTAAAATTAATTATTTATTGACTGCTTAGTTTTTAATGACCAGAATGCTGATAAAGGCACTCTTTTATGCTCATAATTATTTATGCAATTTTAGCACATCTAGATAAAGAAAGTATGCAACTTAGCAAAAATTTGTATTTATTCATCTTAATGTGACAACAACACTGCTGCCTCCATGACTCAGGAGTGCATGTTCCGAGGCGCCGCAGAGGTCTATGTCCCACTGGATGAGAAAAGCCTCTTTCGAAAAAAATCCCTGTGCATGATTTTTACAAGACAAATCATGGAGGTTTAAAATGTTCGTATTTGTGAATCAAGTGTTCTGATTTCACGATTAACACAAACACGGGATACTTTCAGCAAATATTTTACTGGTCTTTGCATTTACGACGAGGTGACACCCATGTAGCATCTAGTGAGGAGGGCTCGGTGCTCCGAAAATGCAAGCAGTGGCACAGCTATGAGGGTAGCTGGATGAGGATACCAGAAACTGACAAGAGATGGTGCGACCAAAGGCTGGTGGTGGTTTAACGTGAGATCCATCGACTGCTCACTGCTCCGCTTCAAGCCAAAGTGAGATGAATACCAGGCACGGCACAGGCAGCATGCTTTTGAAAGTTCACTGTGAGGAGGAAAGACAGAAGGGTGTTCTTTTTGAGTGAGGGAATTTATTGGAGAGGATATCAAGGAGAAATACAAAGAGAAAATTATAAAAGGAATGTGTATAGAAGAAAAAATGGACAGGAAGAAGGGTGAAAAACGCAATAAAGGCTGCAGTGACTTTGAGAAACAAAGAGAAGGAACACAATAATGAACAATAACAGAGAAACAAATACAAATTTGTGTCTGTAAATATGCATGGCTATGGACTTGTTATATCGGTTTTCATGTGTGTGCATGTGTGTGTGTGTGTGTGTGTGTGTGTGTGTGTGTGTGTGTGTGTTTGTGTGTGTGTGTTTGCCCGTTCATCCTGCATCTGTATGTTTGATGGAGCTGCTACCCTACCGTTGGGTTGCTGCAGGATAACGTATGTCAGGCTCCATCAAAATGACGTATCTTTGATGTGGAAATACAAGGAGCAAAAGCCCAGCTAGCCTTAGTTCATCTCCCAGTGGGACATATCTTACTCTGTATGTGCTTACATGCTGGGTAGGGGGTGAGTTGTAGGCGGAGGGGCAGAAAGCCACAAGCCACTGCAAACACAGAAAGTAACCACTGTTTTAAAATTCCCACCTTCAAAGGGAGCAACAGCTGTTGCCTGAATATTTCCTGAGTTAACTGAACTGGACTCAACTGCAGAGTGAAATCAATAATGTATCTAAATGCTTCTATTAAGGAGAATACAAAATGTCTTTTCCTGGTAATGTACCACATTAGAATGTGGGTTGTTTTTGGTCATGAACTTGTTGCTGGTACTTTTTTCCAGTGTCCATTTAATAATAGTAATGATATCATAATTTTACAATTAATTTGTTCTTTATACCAATTATTTCACTTTTCTCTTTGACAAACCATCCACATATGACATTGCTGGAGATATATCCATAGAGCAGACAAATATATAAAGTTTGTATTTGCAGTGATCATTTTAAGACTTTACCTGACAAATACAACTCCACTACAGCAAAGCTTTGTCAGGAGTCTGAACGCTGAAATAATATATTTCTTTGGCAAAGTTTTACTTTTTACATCTATCTGTCGGGCCCCAGAGTTTTCATACATAGGTGGAATGAGGAGGAGGTGGACAAAAAGTAGAGATGAAGGCAGTCTGAGAAAAGCAGGCAGGATAAATCAGGTCCAGGCAGACAAGACAATAGAGACAGGGATGTGGAAAGACAGAAAGAATAGACCATCCGATGAGCTCATGTGTTGGCCTGCTGCTAACCTGGACCGTGCCACCACTCTTCCATTTTGGTAGAAACGCTATCATGCAGGGAGCTAATCCAAGCAGCCTTCCCTGTCAGTTTTTCCGCAAATACAGCACATGCATAGACACATGTGAATGTTTTATTTATGTACACATGGAAAAAGAACTGAGATAATAAGTTGCTGAGTATAAGTTTACAGAACAAATAGCACTGTATAAAAATGGTGGCTCTCACGTCATAATGGCAGATTTCTCCAAAAGAACACTGTCTCGATAACTGTTATCTCTGACTGTCACAGGCCTCACGCTGCACACCCAGCCTCTTTGTCACCAAGTCAACTATGCATTGCCACTAATAGCTTGCAACTGTACCCACAATCCAGACAGCAAGAAGCTGTTGTTTTTGTAAATAATCACAACATGGAGCAATCTTAATCAACCCTCTCTTTATTTCACATGTATTGAATTTGACAGTGACAAACATGTTCAGTCTGATCTAACATTATTGTTATTGTACTCTGAAAGTACAATTCAACTTTTTTGTCATGTCTGGACATGCAAAGCTCTTAACTTAACTGCCATTTGGAATTATAGGCATGAAAGCCCTTGACAAGTTAATGCAACTAATTGCCTGAGACTGTGTGTGTGTTAAAGTTTCTTAGTGTCCACAACACAACTGTTGACAGTAATAACACATTGTGAAAGCCTTAAAATAAAAGTATTGCTTTTTACGTCATTGCAATTTGTTATGATTGCTTCGAGCTCTCCAAGTTAATTGGCAAAGTCTGGCTACACAGCAGAGTTATGTAGCCAGGATCCATCTGCCTGTATGTCTGACCATTCGTCCGTCCATACGTCACTCCATCAGATGCTGACTTAATTCTGGTTGAGTTTACACTGAGTGTAATGTGTCTATTTATAAATGCCTGTTTTTACATTATTGTCTGAGACTGTGTACATATACATACAGTTTACACAATTTATATAGTGTGTGTGTATGTGTGTGTGTGTGTGAGATGTGTGTGTGTGTGTGTGTGTGTGTGTGTGTGTGCGCGTGTGTGTGTGTGTGTGTGTGCGTCCGTGTGTGCATGTATTGTGTGTGTGTTTGTGTGTGTGTGCGCGTGTGTGTGTTATGTCAGGTTGTGTTGACCTTATCCGTCTCGGTGCACAAGAGTGTTAGTGAATACAAATGCAGCCTCCACGAGGGTCAGTGGCTGCTGTGATAATGCTTAACTGATTAGCTGTCAATATCCATTCACCACTAAAGAAGTGCTGTATACCTGTTCACTAAATTACACAGTGCGACATGAGCTGTGAAGTAAAAAAAAAAGTGTGACCCCACTGTTTGGCGAAAAAATAGAACAATGACTGAAATCAGCTTTTCCAACGAACACCTGTGTCATGCTGTTCACTATAAAACGCCTTTCAATTACTCCAGGGCTGCAGCAATTAGTTCACCATGCCACTGACTCCACACTGAAAGAGGGTAGGTTACTGTAATGAAACATTTGATTGTCTTTCGCCCTGTTTATGTTATCTTTTGATTTGTTTGCTTTTTGAATACTATGAAGCTTCTAGAGTGATTGTTATGCTCAGTACCTTTACCTTTAAATTCCCATCTTTGTGTGATATCATATGCTGATTACAGAAGTCATTCAAACATGTTTTGATTTTGTACCAGAAGCATTTTTATCCTTTTTCCTTAACATTGTCCATCTCACGGCTTCTGCAAGTATTCCCGGGAGCAGTATGAAAAACTATCCACAATGCACAAGAACATGCAAAAGCTTTACGAGAGCATTGGCAGCTATTTTGCCTTCGACCCTCACTCGGTCAGTGTGGAGGAGTTCTTTGGAGAACTGGCCAACTTCCGCATGCTCTTCATGGTGAGTACAGAGTGTCTGCTTTGTGTGCATGTATATGAGTATATGAAAATTGTTATTCCTTCAAAGGACAAACACACACACACACACACACACACACACACACACACACACACACACACACACACACACACACACACACACACACACACACACACACAGAAAGAGAGAAGCTGTCATCCAAGTCTATTTATTTTCACATTTTTACTTGCTAACACGCATTATGAATCCTTGAACACACATTGTGTAACAAATGAGAATGGATGCATTATCGTCAAACTCTCTCTAGGTCCTGCCTTAGTATGAAAACATTAGCATTGCTTTTTTTTTTTTGTTGCCAAATCCTTATTGCCTTTTAAAAAGAACTTTCCAGTTTCACAGCTCTAGTTAGTATTGCAAACTTTCTTTTATAAAGTTGTCCATACTCTCAAACAGAGATAACCTTGATGAGGTAATAGATTATTTTCCTAAACCTGAAAATTCTGCAGTTTTGTGTGTGTTTGTGGGGGGGGGGCATGTTTCCCAACAAATTATTTTGGTATTTGTAGTCCTGTGGATGGCCTTGACTTGATTTCAATGTTTCGTTATTTCTTCTGAGTGTTTACGTTGTTCTCAGCAGGAATGTAACTACATTTGAATGCTGTGCCAATTCCCTCGCTATGTCAGCTTTTACCTTGTTTTTATAGCAACACTTTCATTTTGGCGACATTTTAACATCATCCATGCCATCTTGATTTGGAAGGTTTTAACAAAATATTTTTGGCAATTCTAAGTGCCCTTAATTGTAATTCATAATCTTTCATAAAATAATGTAATACATGTTTTATAACTGAATAAAAGTAATTTTCAGAATACGACAATGCTTATTCATGTACAATCTATTTCTGGAAGAGCAGTTGTAATTGCCAAGTGATTCACATTAATGAAAACTTAAAGTGTCCTCATTCAAGGCATCTACCTTGCATTAAGTACATGAAGTGTCGGATATTTAAACCTGCATGCCATAACTTGCCTTCTTTAAACTTAGATTCTTAATAAGGACCAACCTGGGAGCTGTACGGAAGACACAGTGTTAGAAAAAAGACTGGGGTATATTATTTTAAAATAGAAATGCTGAGAAAAGTGGAATCTATTAAAAAAAAATTGGGTTCTTACAGAAAAAAGAAATGGCCAGGCTTCTTAACCTGTTAAACAGTTTCATTAGCTTGCAGATGCCTGTGTGTATGTGATGTCTGTGTTATCACTACAGGGCTTTGGAGATCTTTGCTGAATATTCGTAGGAGTTAATGAGTCTATAGAGTAGTGTGAGGTTTTTATGTTCTAAAGTAGATGAAATTCTCCACCTGAGAATTCAAAGTGATGTTTTGTATGGCTGAAAAGGGTTCTGCAAAATGTTTAATACCCTCAACTAAACTTAGGACGTGTTCCCCTAGAAAAGATAATGACCTAGACACTACTATACAGTATATTTATATATTCTTAACATAAAAATGTTGTATAGCATACAGGTGTGCAAAAAATGTGCTGCTGAATTAAATGTGACAAATGAACTTAGTTTCGCCAATAGCGAAGAAAATACAAAAATAAGAAACTGTACTTAAGAAGAAGTAATCAAATCTGTTAAACATTCACTTAAAATGTCTTTCCCTTTCCAGCTAGTGCATTCAAGCCATTCAGTATTCCATCACCCCAAAAAATCCCTGTGTCAGAATGATTACGTGGTGTCTGGAAGGCATGCTCTCAGTCTTCACTCCACATTAATGTGAATGAAGTCCCCTTGTCTGAATCCTTCTCCTCTATTTACTCTGAAAAATCTGAAACTAATTTTCCATTCCTGCTGATCAAAGTACACCAGCACAGAACACAACGATCCCTCAAGAATTCCTGAGATGTGTATCTCAAAAACGAGGCATCCACCGTAAAACAAAATTATTCTCTTCAAAAATAAAAAATGCTGCACATGACTATTTTATTACTGACTTAAACTTTGCTGCTACGTATTAGGGCAGGGAAGTGAGTGGGATAATGCCTTGCGGATTGATTGACATAGACAGGGCTAGTTATAAGTTAATATATGTATATTAAAACTATCATTTAATCACAATATTCTTCAGAGATTATTTATAGTTTTTTGATTTTCAGTTTGCTGACAGATAGGCTAATCCCATCTGCTTGCAAAGCACAAAAAAATCAGTTGTTATTTGTACTTGAATGCTGTTTGTATTTTCTTGCCCTGTGAAAACAAGGGCAAGGAAATACTGCTTCTTCATCTTTTCTGTGAAGCTTTTTTTTTTAAGGTGAATTGAAAAAGTCAACCCACATTAACCATTACTGATTTTTACAAATGGCAAATTTAATGAACACAGTGACATCTTGACAGCTAATAAATTAAAAGAGGTGGCCTGAATTTAACTTCTTGAGCTGTGCCTGGTGTACTCCATAAATTTATTTCAAAATTGCAATACAGCGACATAAATTGTGACACAGTTTTGTCCCAGGCAATTCATACTCAACCCTCTTCTGTTGCATTACCTAAAGAATCCCATTACAATACAGTCACCCTAAGTAGGTTTTGGTAAAAAGCAAGGACTCTTAGTAAAACTGATAACTGAATCCATTAACTCTGTATTCCTTCTTTCATCCTCTTTCTATCCCACACTCCCATCCAATTCTAATTTAGTCCTGTGACCATTGAAATTTTATTTTATTTCAGCCCATGGAATCAGTATGCAAGGAGTCAAACAATTTGTTAATGTAATGCTGCTGCCATATTCTGAAAAAGAGTATGCGTGAAATGCAATCACACGGCCTGTATGTGTAATCCTGACCAGGACGGGGGATGAGGATTTTTCTATTAATGAGTTATCAAAGCGCAGCAGATGGTCTGGGATGAGCTAACAGTCTTCCTCATTAATTGAGTGATTTTCTAATAAGACCAAAAGACCCACACTGGGTTCACAATGTATCGAGATAGAGCATCTATGAGATTAGAACAATGATTTGACTGTGTGAGGGTGCGTCAGTCCAATTTTTAGCCCATTTGATAGTTCTAAAGCTGGCTAATTCCTTCACAATATGACAATAATTTCCATAATCATACTGATAATGCAGAAGAGGGTGCTACTCTCCTTTGCCATCCTTGCTGAATGAATTCCCATCATGATTCCTCTTTACTGGGTTTACAAGAGTGACAAAGTAATAAAAATCATTGCACCAAATTTTGGAGGCCGTCAGTCAATGTAGGAATACATCAGAAATATCACAATCTGTAGACTATAACTTCCACTTCCACACTGCATCCTGCCTCACAGTGTAACATATGGGTAATAAACACATTTGCTACTTAAAGTCCAGGCGCTGTAGTGTTTGTGAAATTCAAATGAGATGTAGCAGTGACACTATGTGAGATCGCTGGTGCAGCTGAGCAGTTGGAAATGTGCATTGCTTAATCATTGGACTGGCAAACTTGCATGGGAGGGGAATCACGGATGGGAGATGTATTGTCTTGTGCAGGGTCAAGGAAGAACAGCGAACACATTTCATGAATTATTGAACCAATAGGTGTGGAAAGAGAAAATGTTGCCTATTGCTTAGACCTGCAGGATGTAGAGTATTCTTTCTCAAGTCAGGTACAGACGAGGAGTACTTAGGTGTAATCACCAGCTGAGACATGCTTTTAATCAGAACTTTGACATGCACTTACTTGGTCTCATGGTCAGTGTGAGCCTATAAGCAGTAATGATCTGCATCAGTAGTAAAAGTATACCAATTGTATATGGCACCAATCATAATCAGCGGATATTCTTTCTGAACAGTGATTTTTGAGCTGATTAGGTCAATGCACCACAATTTGTCTATGTACCACAAAAATTGCAGGGCCACACTGCACAGCTCAAATATTGCTGTCACGACAGTTGCTAAACCAATTTAAGAAAAATGGAATATTATTTAAAATGTCAATTTAAAAAAATAATTGAATTGCTCAACATTTTGCAATGAATGTAATTTATTATCGGTTAGACGTAAAAGAACTATGTTCTTGCTTGACCCAGAGATAAGATCAAATTGTTTCCCTTAGTTAAATAATTGGTAGATTAGTTTAATTTAAGTAATGAAGTTGTCATTTGGTTGGGACAGAAGACTAGGAATGATTTTATGTACTTATGGTATTTTCCGCGGTGCACTGGCATCGTGCCCGGAGTGTCCCCCGCCTCACGCCCTATGCCGCCGAGATAGGCTCCGGCTCCCCGTGACCCGGTGGGGGTCACAGGGCTGGCTAGCGGTGGTAATCTGAAGATGACTGACTGACTGACTTATGGTATTTTAATTTTAAATATTGTTTGAAATCATATTTTGGTCAAAACTCTTCTGGATGAAATGACCCCAAATGACAAACCAAGATGTGGGCACTATTCCAACATCTTCAAAAGTCTTACAGAATGGAACCAGATCCGTTGTCCTATTTTCTGATGAGATTGAAATCTCGTTTTCTGCTGTGAAGATTATTTTTGAAAACACATCCCATGGGGATTGCTTATCTTGTATGTCCTCATACAATATACAGCGTCGGCAGGAAAATGAGACCAGATACAATTGGTTTTTGCCAACGGCAAAGTAGGACCCGTCAAAGAGAATGGTAAGGGGGAAAAATAAGAGATCAATGAACACATATTTATTGCTATGGTAATTCAGTCCTGTGTGATTAGAGCAACATAATTGTGTTGCATAATCATGTTTGCAGTCAGAATTAGTTGTTTGTTTAAAATAAGTTTTGCCAGCAGGAGGATTTTATTTGTAATCTGAATAATTTATCTTCCAGCTCATGGTGATGTTGAGCAATATAGTGATGTTACTTCCAAAATGAATTGAGTCCTGTCAGTGAATAAGGATAGAAGTCAATTTGATTCATGCTCCCAAAGATGTCAAAGTTTTTTTTTAATTTTTTTTATTACTGATTATACAACACAGCTCTCATTCATTCTAATTCAAAACAGCAGCAAAGTGCTCACAGCAACACCCTAGAGTTTATCTTAACATAACTCCTGACTTCCCCATTTCAACTCACTCTTACCCCCTCCACACCTTCCCATCTCTCTCTCTCTCTCTCTCTCTCTCTCTCTGTCTCTCTCTCTCTCTCTATCTCTCTCTCTCTCTCTCTCTCTCTCTCTCTCTCTCTCTCTCTCTCTCTCTCTCTCTCTCTCTCTCTCTCTCTCTCTCTCTCTCTCTCTCTTACTATTTGTCGGACACATATTCAGACTTAAAGCAGGGACATCACCAATGGATGGAAGTTAAAAAGCATTCAAAGGCCTGATGGGCACACAGGTTGAATGTATGTACATACATAATATCTTATAGTAACACCTATAATGGGTTCTGTGAAGGCTGCAGCCCCCATGCCTGGTTAGAGGACGTTTTTATTTTGCATTGTATTCTCTGTTGGAAGAAGAGCGAACCAACACTTTTCCAAAGCCTGAATCAATACTGTAACTCCATGACATTTCTGATAGTCAAGAAGGAGAAAGATATCTTTCAGGGAATGGTTTCAGAAGAAAATAAAAACAAAGCAGCAGTCTAAAAGAAACATAATCTCATGTTTCATATATATGATGATCATGTAGCTTTTTGTTTTATGTATGTGTAAAGTGTGATACAAACCAGCGCAGAGGATTTACAGACACATTTAGTTGTGTTAAGGAGTCGCATGCACAAGGCGTGAAGTGTTGTTTATTCCTGCAGCTCATCTCAACTATCAAACTCTTGTCTGACTAAGAATTTGCTGATGATACGCTTCAGTTCTGAACACCATACAGTATTGAAAGCACTAAAATGTAGGTGGTGGCAGGAATCAGATTCTTATTTTATGTGTGTCTGCATGTGTCTGTGTGGGTATATGTGCATGTGTGTGGGTGTGCCTCATCAGGAAGCAGTGAAGGAGAACCTTAAGAAGAGGGAGATGGAGGAAAAGATCAAGAGAGCCAAGCTGGCAAAGGAGAAAGCAGAGCGCGAGAAGTTGGAGCGCCAGCAGAAGAAGAAGCAGCTGATTGACATGAACAAAGGTATGCCACTTCTCCCTGCGCCACCACAGAAACAGAGACAGGGAGGCAGGTTGGGAGTTAGGAGGAGGCAAAAAAGGAGCGGGGTTCCCATAAAATTGTATTTCACATGAATTTGAGCTAAAGACAATGATGTGTAGTAGTGTGAGGACTGCCAGAGTTGTGAGCTGTGAGAGACTTTTATATTTATTGCCACAGCTAATGGTACGGTGCTAAATGACAGCAAATACATTATATTGACTATATTTTACAATTTAATTTTGGCATTCTTGTTCTTTCAGCATTGTCTTCTCGTTTGTTCATCTCCAGACATAACGGGCAAAATGAATATTCTGTCAGTCTCAAGCAGTGTTCTGTATGTTTTCCAGCAAATGTATTGGTATGTGTAGTTTCTGTTCTCCAGACATGGACGATCTGATCAACAGAGCTGAGTTCTTCTGTCTAAGTATGCCAAAGACATTGTGAAGAAATTTTAAGTCTGGAAATGCTTCATGAGCAGTCATTGAGGTATTTTGGCCGTTTATTTGACGTACAAACTAGGATTTTTACAACATACCACCTTCTAAATGTCAGCGCCAGCCAAGGATCTCTCTGTAGCTCAGCCACAATGGTAAATGTGACAAGACAGTCTTCAGCATGCCACAAACTCTCCAAGATAATTGATGCATGCTGCAGGTTTTTTTTTTCTTTCTTTCCGTGAGCAGTGACCTCTTTTAAAGCTTCAGTTTTAATAATCTGGCATGGCTGAGCTGCAGGAGCATGTCTACCACTCCCTCATTCTGGCTAACCAGATGGAGAACGATTGCGAAGTAGGTATGATATTAAATATTTCTGCCAGAGCAGATTTTGATCTCAGTTTCTGGATGCCATAATATGACTTGCATGAATAAAACATGAGGATGACATGGGCAATTTTGCCTGTAGCTTTGGAGATAGTAGGGATTGTCCTCCACACCTGCACCTACCTTGTTGAATTGTCACAGTCACAATGACCTTGGTAGTTATGAAATACATGCTTAAATCTAAGATAAAGTAAACCCATGCTGTTTTTTTTTGTTTTTGTTTTTTTCACCTCATCCAGGTTGTTACTAATTTTGAATACACTTTTTTGTAAGACTTTTAAAAGCTTTTTTTTTTTTTTTTCCTTGTGAAATACTAACAGAGAAAGGACAATTAAATGTAGAGCAATTTAAAGAGTTCCCGGGAAAACGAATAAATCTAAGTCCAAAGCAGGTTGGAGGTTACAACAGCACAGTGTTCCACTCTTGTTTTTTCTCGCAGCTTCTGTCAAGGCTACTTGGTTGCAACACAAATAGCAGGCTGTTCAGTTTTCTTGTCGCACATCTTTCTTTTGTGCTTGTCCTCTCCAGTTGACAACCTTGCCGTGAGAGACTAGGCTTTTCTGTTCTAAAATTCTGCATGCCTCAGATATTTTGAAGAGTTAGTTATTGTAGTAGACTTAACATCAAATGTTTGTGCAGAAGATTAGCTGTGTTTTCTGAGAAGGTTGGTGAAAATATGGTTGTGTAAGAGACTTTTGTTATTCAAATTAACCTAACCTTGCAACAAAGGTACTGTAACAGATTTGAATGTTGATATGTCTAGGTAGATTTTTTTGTATACTGAAAGGAAATTAAAAACACATTAGTAAATTGCATTTTAGTAAATTGTTCAAATGCATGCATACAAGGTAGTGCGTACAGGCCCCTGTAGCACACGCACACCCACAAAGGGGCCTGTAGGCATGTAACAGGAGGTAGAGTGGTGGGCAGCTTCGACATTGTGTGCCCCAAATAAGCAACTTGTAAAGGGGGAAGTTGTTTTGTTCAAGGGCACCTCAGCAGTGCTCCAGAGGTGAACTGATACCTCCCACTGTCAGCTCACACTCTGGGTGTTTTTTGGGCGGGAGTGGGAATCGAACTGCCGATCTTGGGAACATTGGGAGCCCGCTTTGCTGCCTGCTCTACCACTGAGCCACTGCCGCCCCTAGATAGATACAGTGCATATACTGTTGACCTAAATATACTACATTTGAGTTTTACAAATCCATTAACATAAACAGATGGACGAAACATGTTGTCATTGTATTATGAGGATTATTTACAGGTCAGTGGTTTATGCATGTTATGGATTTGCTCATTTATTTATTCTTTGCTTAAAGGACTGTTTGATGCATCATACAAATATGTTTAATATGATTCCTGTTTTGGAGAAACGATAGATTTTATGCCATTTCATAAATTGCAACCTAATCCTCTTCACTTGCAAATGATTAATAATAAAATGCTTATTTAATGAGAGTTTAATTAAAGCAGCTTTTGCCAGGGTGGCAGGAGGGTGAGTGGGTGGGGAGGGGAAGCAGACAAACGCTTTTAGAACTGATTAAAAAAAAAAAAGAAAGTCCAAATTGATATAATTTCCACTTGTACTATCAAGATCACAAAGAATGACTGATGGATGAGACAAGTGACACACTTACCCTATTTGTCTTGGGAAGTATCAGAAATCCTAATGTGGGAACTTACTTATGAAATCATTACCCGTTCACCCCATTTGATCTCCCTATTCTTTTTAACTGACCAGATGTTCAGCAATTGCTAAATTGTTTTACTTTACTGTAAATAGCTGTTGAATGCAGAAGAATTAGCCCCAAATAATTATTTTGAAAAATATGTTTTATTATAGCTTTATTTATTTATTTTTGGCTTACATAACAATGTCATAAGCGGCATGCTGAGTGTCATGAGCTGATGCATAGAGCATCTGGACTTTGTTTCACCCAGGCATTTGTGAAGACTAGAAGGACCCTCTGGTCACCTACTCGGCTGGCATCACCAGGGTCAGTGCCCCCATCCAAAGCAAGTGTCTGTGCCCACATGTCAACTGCATACCCAGTCAAATCCACTAAGCCTATAATAGAGCCGGAAAGCACACATGACGCTTTGAGCACAATGCAGGCTGGCATACAGCACATAAAAATAAACAAGCAAACACAAAATGAAGCTATTTGAACATTTTATGTAGTCTAGGCATTTATCTGTGGTACCACGGATAAATAGTGGGGAACAATGTGTTTTTACATGTTTTCTATCAAGTTTTCTCTGACGTACTTTTTGGTGTTTCATTTTTAGTGTGTGAATCACTGCTGCAGCTTCTTTCAGTTCCCTTCATCTCTTCAAAACATCTCTATTGCTGTCCTGAGGAATGACTAGTTTAGATACATATTTGCCAGAGTTTTACAGCACTTTGTTTTCACAACTTTTATGTCTCATTAAATAGGAAAAGGAAATGTTTTTGCAGAGGTGATTAAAATATCCTAAAGATTTAGTATGTGAATTACAGGGTGCACACTTGTTGCAATTCATTTTTTCACCTTGCATGCAGGATGCAGGTCCATTCATTGAGTTATTTGGGAAATTCAAGTGGTGTAGTTATTTGCATTAGTTATATCTATGCATTTAACAACTGAACACATACTGCTTTGGTATTTTTCACATAGTGTGAGCTCTCATTCAAATGCTTTTTGCGCCCTGATAGCCATATAAGCATTTTTCCCTTTTAGCAGAGCCTGGTAGAATGAGGCCTCCATGTCTCTATGATTCTGTGCAGAGAGCAGTTGGCATGTTGACAATGATGGGCCTGCAGCTTCTATTTATGCATTCTCCTTGTCAACCTTTGACACTTTGAGGATGAACTAGTGTATGTTTACATAAATAGAAATGGGCTCTCTTAAAACACGCTCACACACACACACACACACACACACACGCAAGCACGCATGCACGCACGCACGCATGCACACACACACACACACACACACACACACACACACACACACACACACACACACACACTCCATTTACTAATTTCAGGAGAAATAAATTATTTCAAGGTTTTAGCTGCATACACATTATTTTTTTTGTACCTGATCCTCATGGAGCATTTGATAGCACTAATACTTTTTAGCTCATCATCCAATAAATTTTTAATACCTCATGTAATGAATCACTGAAAGTAATGTCTTCATCAGAGTGAATTGTCTCTTTTGTGTTTTCACCTGCTTGTGTATTTTCCCCAAAAGACAGAGTTGCTTAACCAAATCTAATTGTATATTTGTGTGGCTTGCTAAACTACAATGACATATTTTTGTGCAATTGGCTGACTGGTTGTGTCTGGCAAAGGCCTGTCCAGAATGACTGTCAGACACATGGATTGATGGCTCCGTGTGACGCTGACAGCTGTCAGTATGTTTGTGTATACCTGTGTGTAGTCATGCCAGCTGGGTGATCATAGTGGCTGATAGGTGGCAGCAAGGTGGACAGATTAGTTCTTTAAGTTTGCATAGTGTCTTGGCAGCACATGACGAACAATATTACCAAGGCAGGTATTTTGTAGACATGTCAAGGTCAGAACCAAAATAGATAAAAGAAATATGTCTGTGAGAGACTCTCACGATTCTCCTTCTGCCTTAGAAAATGAAGCCAGTATTAGTGAGCAATAGAATATAAGGGACAAGGACAGGGCCTTCCTGAATGTAATGATGATGAATTTCACAATGCTTCTGAATTCACTGCCTGTTTAGTCCCTAAAGTGTCATTCCTTTGTCAAGCCACTGATGGCTTCCATGTCTCATTATATATTTGTAATTTCTGGCGAGTTGTAAAAATGAAGTATCTTTCACTACATCTGCATATGGATGCTGCAGTGATAGGATTCTAAACTCTGAGAAAATTGCTTTTTTTCTTTGCCCTTGCCTATGAGCTGAATCAATTCACATTCCAGAAAGTGCAAGGCATGCTCTGAAACTCCTAAGTATGGACTGGTGAATTCCATCATTACCTTGAAAGACGAGAACAAGGGCACCGGATTATCTGCTGTCATAAACCCACTCCAATAAATAACAGCATGTTAGATTTTGTTTTATCTCCAGTCAAAATCAGAATATGCCTGAAGGAAATGCTGGCATCCCAGTGAAGGGGTATCAGAGCCCGAGGCATGAATCAAATGAAATTATTTTTAAAAAGATGAGATACAATAATTAAATATATACATGAGTGAGTTATAAAGTATAGTTAATACAATAAAATATTCATCAAATCCTCTCAATAATAGACTTCAATATTTCCATAAATAAATCTCAGCAGGAGTAAAATTAGTCTGATTTCATAGGGGGTCCTTTAATAAATACCATAGTTCATTAGCAAATAAAAGCAATGCTGGATAATTTATTTCCCACATTTTTATCTCACTACCTCCCACATTAAATTGTCAAACTGAATATGTATTTTATTTAAGTATTTTATATATTTCTATTTGATGGTGTCTTTTTTATGTCAAGTGAACTTATCCAGGTCATGGTTAAATAACCATGACATGGATAACTGAGAACCTACACAGACATATTGAACATCATTGATTAGACTGAATTGTAAAATGTGTTTAATCACTTTTATCTATTATTTTAAACTTGAAAACAGGACATATCAAATATCTATCCTGTTTCCTACTCTCTCTCTCTCTCTCTCTCTCTCTCTCTCTCTCTCTCTCTCTCTCTCTCTCTCTCTCTCTCTCTCTCTCTCTCTCTCTCTCTCTCTCTCTCTCTCTCTCTCTCTTTCTCTCTCTCTCTCTCTCTCTCTCTCTCTCTCTCTCTCTCCCCCCTTCTCTCTCCCACTTCCTCTTCTTTTCTCTCTCTCCATGTCTGTCTCCCCTCTCCTCCTGCTGTGTCCCCCTCCCAACTCTGCCTGTTTCTCTTTCTGTGTCTGACACACTGCTCACTAAACTCACCCACCATTTTTTTCTCTCCCATTGCTTTCATAAATGGTCTTCTCCTTGCTGAAATGATCTCAGGCATAGTTGAATCTCATTAATTTGTGGGTGGTTCAAGTGTCTGGTTATTTCTCCTCCCAGATCTGGACCTTGCCAGTCACTTTACAGTCAATCAAACCTAATTACCCTCACTACAAAGACAATCAAATCCCATTGTCAAATCCATTTAGCTTCCCCAGACAACACCGCCTTTCACTGATGCAGCCCATGTGTGGTTTACTTAAGATCTTTATCTAGATTCATCCAGACTCTAAATGTGCCTTTTATGTGTGATGAAATATATATTGATGAAATCCAAAATGTTCATACCCTGTAAATATGTGTCCCATGAAACCTCATTGACATCCATTTCATTGTAATAATCAGATTCATACATACCACAACATCACAGGAGGATGGTTTTTAAATGCTGCAAGAAAAAGAGCTGCTGACTTCACCTCATCATCAAAACAATCTGCTGGCATTCGGGCAGTAGCCCTTCAACTGGGCAAGATATAGGCAGTCCATCACTTTGTGTGAGGATGAGGGCGGCACTTTCTTTTGCCGCTTTATTGTGTAAGCCTTTTAGTGCCTATGATGTAAAATGTGAACAGCATCAAAACATGACCATGTAGCATTAGCGCACCTATATACAGTAAGTTTGGAAGATTTCAGATTTTTTTAAGAGTCACTTCTAAGTACCCTTGTAGAGAAAACTAGCAGAAAAGTAAGAGCACCTTAGAAGTCCAAAAGTTGTTTGAGTCGATCCACTGGACGTCCAGTGGATCGACTCAAACAGCTTTTGGATAACCATGACCTGGATGACTGAGAACCTACACAGACAACACCTTAGAAAGAAACATAATTTTCCAGTGGGACTATTCTTCTTTTCACATTTGTCTCTAAACACAAATGTATTGAGCACCAAATGAAGCATCTGAAAGAAATTGTGACCTTAACAAATATTCTATCTTTTTTTTGTAGCACATCTCACAAAAGGTCTGATACCATGGTGAACTGAATTCCATTAGGGGAAAAAAGAGAAAAGCACATGATTGAAACTCAAATGCAAACCAAAGCAAAACAACACAGTGCTGTACAGAGAAGCTACTAAAAGTCAAATGCAGCGAGAGTGCTAAAAATTGTCATTTCTATCCACTTCAAGACCAAAGCAAAGTGGCGGCTCAGTTAAAACCAGACTCCCCTCTGCTCCCATGAGATGCAGGATTTACCATATAGCACTTACATTTAGTAGTCGTAGCTCACAAAAAAGCTGCAATTGCTGCCTACTGTGCTGTGAGGACAGACTCATATGGCCCTGCTGGCACCTCGGCATGTGGACCCTATGCAGCTCAGAAAAAAATCTGTAAACTTAACATCTGTCAGCTCTGGATTTGAGCCCTCCCTTGTGTGTTGCTGGTGTTACTTGGCAACTTAGCTAAAAGCAGCGTACATATTGGTGATAGAGATACAGTTACTGGGGGTGGACGGAGCACAGGCGGTAGAAGTAAATTACAGCAGAGGAAGCATAGTGTGGTGAATGCTATATTACAAGTATCTCTCTTCCCCCCTTCCCATCGCCCAACCTCCCTTTCCTACTTTTTTCACTTGGGGCCTAGCAGGATCCATCCAGATGGAGGGTTTATTTTTGTTTTTGTTTGTTTACTTATTCATGCATCCAGCTATTCGGGGCATCGCAGGGGCTTTTGTTCCACCACAGAATGCAAATCGCCACGGCAGCTAATCCACTTTCATCCTTCCCTTGTCGACATCCAACTTCTCACCACGTACCCCCCACCCCCCTTTCTCTCGCGATCAGGGCATTTCTTATTTCTTTCAGAATATGGGATAAGGCATGCAGTGACCAGGCCAGCCTAGCTCCAACTCTGGTCTCTACTTCACGCATGTCAAACACAATTCACCTCTTTACTCCCACCTACCCCTCACATCTTCAAGACAGTCTGGCTTCACCACAGTTCCCTTGCTTTCCCCTGACCGTGCCCCCGCACAGAGTCTCATAGGAAGAAGAATAGAGTTGTTGCACCACCATTCCTCCTGGAATGAAGGTTTGTGGGAGCATTCCTTATAGAGTTAGGGAGGACATGAGTGGATTTGCTCATCAAGTTGTTACAGTAAAACCTTTTCTTCTCCTTTCAGCTTTTACCTTCAGGGCTCGCCATAGCGAATCAGTTGCCTCCATTTAACCCTATCTTCTGCATCCTCTTCTCTCACATCAACTACCTTCATGTCCTCTTTCACTACATCCATAAACCTCCTCTTTGGTCTTCCTCTTGGCCTCCTGCCTGGCAGTTCAAAACTCAGCGTCCTTCTACCAATATATTCACTATCTGTCCTCTGGACATCTCCAAATCATCTCAGTCTCTCTGACTTTATCTCCAAAACCTCTAACATGTGCTGTCCCTCTGATGTACTCATTCCTGATCCTATCCATCCTGGTCACTCCCAAGGAGAACCTCAGTATCTTCATCTCTGCTACCTCCAGCTCTGTCTCCTGTCTTTTCCTCAGTGACACTGTCTCTAGACCGAACAACATCGCTGGTCTCACCACAGTTTTGTACACCTTTCCTTTCATTTTAGCTGAAATTCTTCTATCACACATCACACCTGACACTTTTCTCCACCCGTTCCATCCTGCCTCTACACGCTTCTTCACCTCTTTTCCACACCCTCCATTACTCTGGACTGTTGACCCTAAGTACTTAAAATTCTCCACCTTCTTGATCTCTTCTGCCCACTTGGGTTCCTCTCATTCACACACATGTACTGTCTTACTACGGCTAACCTTCACTCCACTCCTTTCCAGGACAAACTCCACCTCTCTAGCTTCTCTTCCACCTGTTCCCTGCTCTCACAACAGATCACAATGTCATCTGCAAACATCATAGTCCATGGAGATACCTGTCTAACCTCGTGTGTCAGCCTGTCCATCACCATAGCATCATGTCAATCAACTCTCTACCTTTTCCTTTCATAGTTCCAACATTCAATGTCCCTATTTTCAGTCCTATACTGTTGTCGTTCCTCTTCTCTCTCTTCCTACGAGCACACTTTCCTCCTCTTCTTCGACCAACAGTAGTCCAATTTCCACAGGCACCCTGAAGGTGAACAGCACCGATGATGTTTTTTGTAAACCTGGGCCTCGACCGATCCGATATGGTAGTCATAGATTTGATTCGCATATTTGATTCTGCAAAAGTTTTACGTCGGATGCCCTTCCTGAGACAACCCTCTGTATTTATCCGGGCTTGGGACCAACACAATAAGACACTGGCTTGTGCCCTCTTGCGGCTACATGAAGTTGTTACAGTAAAACAATCCAGCTGAATCAGCAGGTAAATCTATTTTATTTGCCATTTTACCCTTCCATTCCTCTTTCTCACCTGTGTTTACTAAAAATTCACACACACACATGCACACACAAATTCAAATTAAATACAAAAGCCAGTCTAAAAACTTTATTGGATCATTGTATCAAAGCTTTTGGGATGGATAGCTGGACTACAGGGAGACAAAAAAGGGATGCAAGAAAAAAAAGCAGAGATGCACAGGTGCATGTTTTTTGTTATGTTCAGTTGCTGAGGCTGTTTTCAGATGTGAACGTAGCTATCTTAATACAAGTGAGATTAAAGAGTAGGTAAGATTAAAATGAGGTGTAGTATTTGTCTCTCCACCTGTGCTTAAAGCAACTGCCCCCCCACCCACCCTTTCTTTCACTGTTAATGATCCAGGTTAATTGCTTAGGTGACTGTGGGAACACATGGACTCAAAAGTGTTCCAAAACAATCCACAGAAGACATGAGTGGCAACACTTCCACATTCATTTTCTTTCACATTCTTTCCTAGACTGAGTTTCTTTCGTGAGTTTAAACTCAAACACCATTTCTTACAATGAATTCAGTTATTTCAGGCCATAATCTCTTATTATTTCTCATGACATTGTAAAATTAGGCACTTGGCTACTGGTGTACTTGAGGAAAGTAATGGATTATGGATCTCCCCCCTATGCATGTTGTTTCTCATGTACCACCCTATAATTTGTTTCGGTAGGACAATACATGTGTGTATGTTGTGATGTATATTTTCAATTAACATGCCAGTGTTGCTACAAGTTTCATTTATCTGATATGTAATGTCATAATTTGTTGCTAGAATCAGAATCCCACATAGAAGCTTTTTTATAATGTGAAGAATTGTTTTGTCTGTTTTCCCCCATGAATCATTGCGGTTGCACATGAGCCATCAGAAATGGAGTTCTCAATCGATCCACTGTGTCTTTTTCTTCGCAGCACAACACGTAGGAGATGACAGATAGCAAATTGAATTTATGAACAGGCTTTGTTGGCACTGCTGCATAATTATAGGACTGTCATGCCTTTGATGTTAAAAAGAGAGCTCAGAATTTCATTCAATATATACAAGTTTTTTGCTTGGATGCCAGAGCTAAAAGCTTTGTCATGTTTTCAAGGTAACAGCGATGCTTTTGTTTTGTATTTACGGGTAATACATATCTTCATTGTTGTAGATTTTAATTGGCACAAATGAACAAATAAGATGTCATGTTTTTGATAATTTAACCTCATTTATTCAATGTGTTTTGATTTTTACTAAAGATTAAGGGTTTGCAAGGATGCTTTGCTTATACATTGGTTTCCTTTTACATTTTTTTAATTGATCTCGCCAAGTGCGGAAACAGCTATATCATCCTTCAGGCATGTACTCTTCTCCTGTTTCCTTTCCCAGTGTCATGATGTTAAAGTTAAGTTCAGCATCAGGAAATCTGCCTCATAATCGAATCAGTAAAGTGAAGCCAATGCTCTTCCGTACACAAACTACAACATGAATTTGTATCACCAAATATGTGTAGGCAGGTTTTAAAGTGTGTGTAGATGTGATTCTTTGAGCATGCACTTGCATACTGCAGTGTATGTTTTAGAAATAATTGAATGTCACAGGGATCAGGGTGTCAAGGAGTCACGAAGGTGTTTTACGACCCTCGTCTTGCTTCGCTCCACTAGTCCCTCTCAAAAATCCACTCATTCACTCTCACTTACGTATCTGCAGAAACCCTCTTCATGTTTCCCTCTGGCTGTGTTCTATTCTTCTTTTCCATTTCTCTCCGTACAACCTCCCCCATCTTTCCTGGCTTTACATCTTCCTCCCTCACTAGTGCCACTCTGAATCTATACTTATATTATTCCTTTCTTGTGTTATAGGTAATCGTACATTGTAAAGACTTTTACCGCATATACTGAAGGTCAAGGTCACTTGACCACAGGAAAACAGTTTTTCAATTAGTTAAAAATTCATATCCTCATTATACTAAAACTCCACACAAATGTCTAATAGGATGAAGTGATGACATTTCACAACTAAAAGGAAGAAAGTCGACTTCGTTCTCAAGTAATAATGTTTTGCAAAGGGGTTTTCTTATTACCATTCAATGCCATACAGTGAGAGAAAAGTTGAAATTGTGACAATTCTCTTTTCATTTCTTTGCTTGTAAGTTTTTTGTTATTTTTTCAGCCAGAACAGTGGTAGATTTAGTGATATAGTACATCAGTGATGCTCCTTAGAGCATCCAGTGGTGGCATAGACATTCACCTACATGGTTAAACAAAGTTAGAAGAACTTAAAAGTTTAGAATAATCTACACAAATGGAACAAGGGGATTCAGTCGACCGTGTTAATTGGTGGGCCTATTCCAGGAAATGTTCCCTGTTGTTTAACTAGGATTTATTTTTTATCCTTACCTGCCTAAAACCATCTCTGAATGGAAGTGTCATTGTCCTTTTGCCTATAAGCCTGTTGAGCATGGATTCCTATTATATAATTGCGACTATGTCATACATTCACTCTGAGATCCAGACTTTAGCTGTTTTTCAGTGTGTCGAAATCATTTTGGAGGCAGTTACTAGAGGCTGATTACAATTTTCACATTTCCGTGAAGCCTTCTTATTTAAGAATTTGCTGCATCAAAATTAAATGTATTTGATAAATTTGTTTTTTTCTCTCTCTCTCTCTCTTCCTCTCTCAATGAGAGACACTCACCCACCACAAAAAGCACAAAAAACATTATTTTTGCTGATATTTAGCTTTAGGTGATTTTCAGTGCACTGTGTGGAAAAAGCTATGACTGCTTTACTCCTCAATAAAAGCAATTCTTAATTGGAACTTCCAAGTATTTAGTCATCAAGGTCATCCACCCAGAATGACACTTGTTGAAACACATTAATATAGGTTTCACCTACAGGCCCCCACCCCAGGGAGGTTGAAGTCAGCAGAGAGACTTTCAGGTGACACCCACTAGGTTAAATATCTGAAACTCCTCACCAGCTGTTGAAAACTCAAGAAGCCTCTTGTATGAGAGGACAAATAAATGTCTTCAAGCTTTTCCAGCAGGTCCAGTTGACTTAATTCAACACAGAGATAAATCCAGTGTGAAGTGTTTAATTCCAGAGCATGTTATTTTTGTTATCCCTCATAATTACAACATGATAAGGCTTCTTGTAAATACATTGCAGACTGAGTCTACCCCCAGGGCTCACTCTTACATTTGGCACAGCCTTTGGGTCCCGATACCACCTGCTATTCAGGGGAAGTAGGGGACAATTGGAAGGGCTCAGGGGAAATGATATGGAACACTACATTTTCACTGTCCAAGAGGTAGAGTTTCACAAAGCTTGTGCGCTTATGATGTAACTGTTTAAGAAAACTACCTAAAAGTACAGAAGCCACAGGCATGTTCTGCAGTTCCACAATTTTTAATGAGATTATTTAAGCACCTTGGGGCTGTCTTTTGAGGTACTCACTAAGGTGTTTCATCATTGGAAGGGCATGCCAGTGTCTTGGGTCTTAGCCTATCTTAACCCATTTAGAAAGCAATTTCCGTTGAACAGAGGGGATCTTTCCTCTTAAGAAAAATCTCTGGGCATGAAAGGTTAGCATTTATGTAATTCCCCGGCATGCAATCTACTAGTGCTGTTAATAAGAAGAGGATGAATATTTGCCCTGGGTTTTGCAGCTGAAAATAAGACAACAGTGAAAAAGACAGAAATGTTTGCTAAAATAGGCAATATTATTACAAGTAATGAAGAAAGTTTGCTCTGAGGATTACTGGAAATGTCTTTTTTATTCTAAGGGCTTACCTTTTATTCACATTTGTTTAATACATACATATAAATAATTCTAAATAAGTTCATAGTCTGAATTTTCATTTGTGACAATTTGGTGAGAGAACTGCCTCCTCAGGCTTTAACTGTGGCCCAATAGCATGCAGTTAATTAAGCACTGTGAGGTGACTGGGGAGTAAATCTCTTTTTAGTCAGTTTGAGACTGATATATCATTCTTAAAATATAATAGTGGTAATATATTGAATTGAAAATTACTCTAAGTGTGACAATTTGTTTTAATTCTATTTGTATTACACTTGTCTTTGGTCTTGGTTGTCTTATTTTACCTTCATTAAGGATTGCAGGTCAGATGGTTTGTGGACGATGAGAAAAAAGTGTGTTCCCCCCAGATTTTTTCTTAATAAAATAATCCCTAAAATTACATTTGACATTTTTTTGAAAAGTGTTGCGTGCTTTATGTAGCTGTTATCTTGTATCTCTTCATGTATCTCTTCTGTGTTAGTTGTAAGCACAGAAGAAAAAAAAAAAAATGCAAGGACTGCGTCTGGGGGCGGCACGGTGGCGCGGTGGTTAGTGCTGTCGCCTCACAACACGGCGGACCCGGGTTCAAGTCCCGCTCTGTGCGGAGTTTGCATGCTCTCCCCGTGTCTGCGTGGGTTCTCTCCGGGTTCTCTGGCTTCCTCCCACCTCCAAAAGCATGTGCTTCAGGTTGATTGGCCGATCCCCAATTGCCTGTAGGAGTGAGTGTGTGTGTGAGTGGTTGTACGTCTTTGTGTGTGGCTCCACGGTGCACTGGCGTCGTGCCCGGAGTGTCCCCCGCCTCACGCACTATGCTACTGGGATAGGCTCCAGCTCCCCGTGACCCGCTGCGGTGGATGTAGCGGTGGCAATATGAAAATGACTGACTGACTGACTGCGTCTGGAAGAGCTAGTTCCTTATGCTTAATTGAGCAATGTGGGGTTACTGGGGAGAAGCTTTCCTTGTATTTTGGTTTGTTGTGTTTCTACGCCTTCGCCTGAACCATAGTTTACCATGGCTCCAAAGTTTTGACCAATACACATGATGAATTGTGTCATAACTAAAACTAAAGGAATACCACATTGATCAAATGTTATGTACCCTCTTCTACTGTATATCTAGATCTTCTATATGTAGAAGAGTGGATTGAAGAATCAGCTGTCCAAAAGGTTTTTGTGCCAAGACATTTATAGATAAATATTAACCTTCCACTTCATACGTTCTACCTTTATCAGCCCTGGAACGTGTTAGCCTACTAAGGATACGGTAAAGGTGTTCACTTTAGTTTTGAATGTCCACAATAGACAAAATGTTTGCTCCCCATTTTAAACCAATGAGCCTGCTATCTGAGGTGTAGTGCTGCAATTTGAGATAAGCAGTACTTGGCCCTGCTTTGGTTTTGTTCTGATAAAGCCGGTCTAATTAAGCTTGATTTAATCGGGATTGCTTTTAAGCACAGCACAGAGCTAGAACAGATACTTTGATTTCAAAGTAGCCCTTGGGAAAGGCTTGAGGAAGAAAGAGAAGGAATGAGATACAGAGCAAAATTAGTGTGAGTACTTGCGGTGTCATGTTTTTTTTGTTTGTTTGTTTTTACTTGAATTTTAATTAAGCACATTTCTATTCTTGGTTTTTCTCATCTTCTATTCCTTACATGTATCATTGCAGGTCAAAGTGTTTGTTCCTAAAAAAAACAAAAAACATGCTCACTTCTGACTTAACCAGATAGTGGTAAAATACATACCATTTTCATAAACTGAAGTTGTCTAATGTGTTGCTTTGCTCATAAATCTAATTTGATCGGCTGTCAGCGTCTTTGAATACATGTATATAATACAACATTTGTCATCCTGGTGTCTGGAAAAGTGCTTCATGCTGAAAGTCTCACTCGTCTCAACTTATTTTTTAGTGTTTCCTTCTGCTTTCCTCTTCGGGCTGAATGAACAAAAATAGTAGCCAAGGTCTACTTGGTAAACTTAAAAAAGTTTTCATGTAGGACTGATGACCAATACATAACTTGAATAATATAACTTAAATGTAATGTATGTCGTGCGCTGTGACATACAGTAAAGGGTGCCCTTTTGATGTAGTAGTGATGGAGTGTAAAGATGAATTACCCACATTCGGAACCTTAGAGCTAATTTTCGAACCCCAGCATCCATTGAACAATACACTGTCCCAAGTGTCTCCTCACTGTCTGCGAGTCTGTGCCAACTGCCTTCACTTCTCTGGTTTCATGGATCGGCAGGACAGCTAGATCAGTGGGAAGGGGGAATGTTTTTCGAAGACTGGTCCCACTGTCATTGACTGAACAATGATAGAGCGGCCGGGTATTGAGCGGCTCCACACTAAATCTTTGTAAAGAGCACTTACCTCCCCTGTGTTAGCCACAGAAAGAATATCTGTCAATGAACATCAGTGATTGCTTTCATCCTGAGGCTCCTCTGCCTGCATTAGATGCTAAACTCTAAGTGTATTTTCCTTCTCCCCAGCTGTTTCCTTAAGAAAAAACAGACAGGCCTGAATGGCTAGTTTTAGTCACAACGCTATCTTGCATTTGAAATAATTGTTCTGTCCTATACCTAAGTCCTAAGTTTGTTTTTGTGTGCATTTACCTGTATGTACATTTATTAGTTTTCTTCCTCCTATTATGAATGGCGCTGTTGCATGTTCTCCTCTAAATATTTTTGCTTTTTTTGTTCTCTTTCAGAGGGAGATGAAACTGGTGTGATGGATAGTTTAATGGAAGCTCTGCAATCGGGAGCAGCCTTCCGTGATAGACGAAAACGGACACCACGCAATGGTAATGCAGCTCAAAAACACTGCCTTTGTGTTCCATTCCATATTTTTTATTTAATTTGTCTCAGTCTCACCTGAGATAAATACCACATGAGAAAAATACCACATGCCCCACATAGGTATTAGTTCTCATGCAATATAACTGGCTGCTGGTCTATCGAAGAAGAATATCATCTTTTCCATTTGTATTACATTGTTTATTACTACCGCGGTGCACTAGCGTCGTGCCCGGAGTGTCCCCCGCCTCACGCCCTATGCCGCTGAGATAGGCTCCGGCTCCCCGTGACCCGCTGCGGCGGATACAGCGGTGGTAATCTGAAAATGACTGACTGACTGACTGACTGTTTATTACAAAACACTCATAAAACATGAACACACATAACTTTAAAATGTGCATCTTAAAAGCAAGAACATCTGTCACTTATTGAATGTCATTAACAATATATTGTCCTGTAGCCATTCATGAAGCACTTACTTTAATTTAGCCATGCTGGCTGCAGTCCGGATGAGGCTGATTTTGTATGCATTCTGTTTGCCCATGATTAATGGCCCATGTATTACCACCTAGAAGTGTTGCCAAAGTGAATTCATATGCAAGTCAGAGGTCTGTTGAAAAGCCACAGGTGCTGCCATCCCGCACTGAGAGTCATGTTGGAAAAATGTGTCCTATGTGTGTTTTGCTGGAAAGCAAGTATAAAAAATAACCATATATTATAACACAGGAAATGTCAAACAAGAAAGTTTTTGTCTGTTGTTTGTCTTATGTTTGTTTTTACATGTGTGTGTGATCCAGTGACCCTCTGATCTGTGAACTGGGTTTATGACTAGTCTTTGGGACTCCTTATTTCAAAATGAAGCATTTTACAATTAAAACTGACTTGTGATTAAATCTGTTGTACAATATTGTAGCTGAATTTCCTGAGCTAGCCAAAGACGATTGCAGTACTTTCAAAATTAACTGATAAGGTTTCCTTACAATTAGAGTTTCCTGACATATATTTTGTCACTTTTTCAAAAATTCAATTATGGGTATATCAACAAGCACTCATGCAAACTCATCTTTCAACACCCATTGCTGCTCATCATAACACATAACAGCTCCATTATTTAGTTACGTCTTATTGATTCATTATTGCTGTGTTTTAGTTCAAATATCCATTAACTTTACAAAGCTGATAGGTTGGGGTTTTTTTTCAAAATCTGGGAGTGGTTCATTCTTGCAAATATCTGAAATGTCTCATCTCTAATTCCTTTTTCTCTTTTGTATTTTCTCTGTCCTTCCCTTCTTTTCTTTTTTACTTTTCTGTATATCTTCTTTTTTCATTAACATTGTTACAGGTGATCAAAGTCCTTCCAGTCCAGCCTCTCGGTGGCCGGGTGCTAACTATGGTAACAGAACTTTAGGTGTGTGCATTTAGCCGGCTTTTTAAACAGGCATAAACCTTGCACATCTTCTGGCTGCATAACTCACAGATGTCCATGTGTTCAGAGCACTCTAACTGAGCTGGTCCACATCATGGAAAGTATGTCACTGATTTCATAAATTTGAGCCAAATGTTACATTTTATAACATGTAATAATCTCTAAAAAAAATCTTCAAATGTATGCCAAATGTAACTAAAATAAACGCAAAATGTAATATACACATTGTGTATGTATGTAACTCCTCACTGAAAAAATTAGCTCCAGTGAAGATCAGTCACCACTTATTTTGAGAATTGTAATGCACAATGTATTTCCAGAGAATAAATTTGATCATCAAGTGTTATCTCCGTAATGTATCTACTTGTGTTACATACAGCTGTCATTGCAAAAATAATGTCCCATTCATTGTCGCCTCTATGCGGCATAAACTTCATTTACTCCAGCCTTTCTGGAAACACATTACAAAGTAACAGTGCCTTTGGCTCACGGCCCTATGGACGTAGATGTGCTAAATAGCTTGACCCCGCTCCAACAATAATTGGAATGCTATGTTGAAACATCAGTAACCATAAACTGTTGAACTTGTGTAAGGTAAAACTGGAACATTGCACAAGTAAACAAGTCAACTGGCAACATTTTTTAGTATCATGATTGTGAATAAATTGGTCTTTCTCAACTGCTTAGATGTTGAAGTGTGAGAAATTGGTAAACTTTACCACCTTATCAAACATTTTTATATAGGGCATCGCCTCACAGCTTCAGGTAGGACTGGGAAATTGACTGAAAATGACCAAAAACAAATTTAGAAGCCTCTGTTTAAATTGACAATATTACACAAACCAGCTCAAAATAATAATCAGCCATTATTCACTTAAAAAGGTAAACATTTGGAGTAATTTTTATGTTAATTTGAAATCTGTTCACTCAGCCCTAATCTTGGCATTATGTTTTACTGTAATTTTTTTTTTTTACACAGCATCCCTACTTGTTGTAATAGAAATGGTACAAGAAGATAATGTACTGAAAAGGACATATAACTGATATGAAATTTAACAATTTTCATCACTTGTAGAAATCAGTGGCAGTATAATAACAGTTTCACGTCCTCTTGATCCCAAATGTTAATTCCCATATAGTCATAGTCAACTTTATTGTCTAATGTACCATATATACGGCATACAGCACAGATGAAATTACAGTCCTCTCAGACCCACAGGCAGTAAAAATCACAATCTCAAAAGGGGTCATCCCTAAGAAAAACGATTTGAAGCACTCAGCATACTGTCTGTCATGTAGAGCAGCTCCAGTTATCAGCTATCAACTCTCTCAGCATGATTTTGCTCCATTTCTCTTGACAATGCATAGGAAGTGTTTTGTTGGTAAGTTATGTCAACCTTCATGCTTGGCTTTTTGCAATGACTCTTTGCATTGCTCTCATGCACTCCGTATGTTTGTTAAAAGCATCTCTCACATGCCATGAAGACTTATTACATCCCGCGAAGCGGTGATGTATTGTAATTGTTGGCGTTTTTGTGTACGTACGTCCATCCGTTCATCCCCCAAATATCTTCACAACCATTGCAGATAGAAAGATAAAACAAAAAGCAAATTATTCAGGTGGCAAAGGGGCCAAAATGAGATGAAGAGCTTGACCTTGAGAAAATTAGGTCAAGGTCACATTTTCGCTTTTATAACTTTTTAGGTACACACCTCTGAAACATGACAAATAGAATGCATAAGTTACATGTTGGATCATGGGTCTTTTACGAAATGACCCTGACCTGTGAAAGTAGGTCAGGGTAAAAATTTGAATTTAGGGGTGTTACCCAATGTTGCACTCTCTGACTGCCTAGTTACATCCTGCGAAGCGGTGATGTATTATAATTGTCAGTGTTTGTGTGTTCGTTTGTCCATGTGTATATATATAAAGCATACTTTCTTTCTTTCTTTCTTTCTTTAAATTTTTCCCTTAACATGGATTATTTTAGAGTGGGGACATTAAACGTAAATGGAGCCAGAGAAGAAAGAAAAAGAGCACTAATTTTTGACACAGCAAGGAGGAAAACTATTGATGTTCTGTTTTTACAAGAAACACACAGTGATGACAACAATGCGGTGGACTGGATGAAGGAGTGGGAGGGACAGGTGATCCTAGACCACAACACCACGCTGAGTGGTGGAGTGGGCTTCTTGTTCTCTAGAACTTTTAACCCAACATCTCTAGAAATCGAGCATGTCGTAAAGGGGAGGTGTCTCTTAGTAAAAGCACATTTTGAACACCGCACCCTGGTTTTTGTAAATATTTATGCTCCAACAAACGGTGCAGAAAGGAAGGGCTTTCTAGAATTAATACAAGCTAAGCTAGATAGCTGTGGTTCGGAAGACTTTTTGATTTTGGGAGGAGATTTTAACTGTACTGAGGATGGGATGTTAGACCGTAACCACGCGGAGCCTTACCCAGCATCCCAACACACTCTGAAGCGGCTGGTCTCTTCTCGCGGCCTAGTGGATGTGTGGAGGAGGATGCATCCAGACTGCCGACAGTACACTTGGTCCCACCTGACAGAAGGCAGGGTGTCTTTAGCCAGGTTGGATCGCTTTTACTGTTTTAAACACCATTTCAATGCTTTCAAAGACTGTAATATAATGCCAGCTGCTTATACTGATCATTCTCTGGTTTCATGTCGCGTTGTGATGGGAAATATTTTACCTAGGAGTGCATACTGGCATTTTAATTCAACTTTAGCCTTGGACAGAGGCTTTAGAGAGATCTTCAGTTATTTTTGGAGCACTTTTAGACTTAGAAAAGCTGATTTTACCTCTCTTAGCCAGTGGTGGGACTATGGCAAAACAGAGATAAAAGTCCTGTGCCAACAGTATACTTTGAACGTCACACGAGACACCTGCCGGTCAATGAAACACCTAGAGGCTGAAATTGTGGAGTTGGAGACAAGCGCTTCCACAGGAAATCAGAGGTGTACTGAAATCCTCAAGTCCAAAAGAATGGCTTTAGCCGACCTGTTGGATACTAAAGTACAGGGTGCCCTAGTTCGATCCAGGGTACAAAACATCACCGAGATGGATGCTCCCTCTAGCTTCTTCTTCGGCCTGGAAAAAAAGCATGGACAGACCAACGTGATCCACTCCCTGCTGTCTGACACAGGACAAGAGCTGACAGAGCCTGGTCAGATCAGAAGGCGAGCTGTGAGTTTTTATTCATCTTTGTATGACAGTGAATACCGGGAAAACCAGCCACTGTTAGAGGAGTTCTGTGCAGAGCTACCTCAAGTCTCCACGGAGACAAATTCACAACTTGACCGGCCGCTGGAGTTAGAGGAACTCCACACTGCCCTGCAGAACATGCAGGGACGACGTTCTCCGGGTATCGATGGTCTAACGGTTGAGTTCTATACAGCCTTCTGGGACATTCTAGCATGTGATATGCTGGAAGTGTTCACCGAAAGTCTATCCTCAGGCTCTTTGCCACTGTCCTGCCGGAGGGCGGTCGTTGCCCTCCTGCCTAAAAAAGGCAATCTGCAGGACATCAAGAATTGGCGCCCTGTGTCACTGCTCTGCACCGATTACAAGATTCTGTCCAAGGCTTTGGCTACCAGGCTGAGGGAAGCTATGGAGCAGGTCATCCACCGGGATCAAACCTACTGTGTGCCCGGCAGGTCCATGGCAGACAATGTCTACCTAATTCGTGATGTTTTGGAGGTGTCCAGATCATTGGGTATAAACGCTGGTCTCATTTCGTTAGATCAGGAAAAGGCATTTGACCGTGTTGAGCACAGCTTCCTCTGGACAACCATGGAGAGGTTTGGGTTCAGCACCGAGTTCATTGCCAAGATCAAGGTGTTGTACAGTGACGTTCAGAGTATTCTGAAGTTTAACGGCAGTTTGTGTGCCCCCTTCGGGGTGCATCGGGGCATCCGGCAGGGTTGTGCCCTGTCTGGGATGCTCTATGCACTCTCTCTGGAGCCCCTCCTCTGTAAAATTCGCAAAAGCATCGACGGTTTGATTTTACCTGGTGTTAGAGAGAACATTCTTTTATCTGCCTATGCTGATGATGTTGTTGTTCTTATAAAAAACCAAAGGGATGTTAATGTTCTAGTGGGTTTGACAAACTCATTCAATGTTTTAACTGCTGCAAAAGTAAACTGGAACAAAAGTGAAGCCCTTGCTGTTGGTGAGTGGCATGGCAACCTCCCAGTTCTTCCTCAAAACTTGTGTTGGAAGACTGATGGTCTCAAATATCTCGGTGTGTACCTGGGAGATGAGACAACAACCAGGAAGAACTGGGAGGGCGTCATTGACAAAATAGAAAGGAAACTTAAAAAATGGAAATGGTTGCTCCCCAGAATGTCATACAGAGGTCGAGTTTTAGTGATAAACAATCTGGTAGCCTCGCAGCTGTGGCACCGCTTGACCTGTATGGAACCTCCATCAGGGTTTCTAGCCCAAATCCAGACCAAACTTGTTAACTTTTTCTGGGATGGGCTGCATTGGGTACCTCAAGGAGTGTTGTTTTTATCAAGAGAGGAGGGGGGACAGGGCCTCATCCACCTGGCTAGCAGAACAGCCACGTTCAGATTACAGTTCATCCAGCGGTTTCTGACCGGACCAGCGGATCTGACGTGGAGAGAGGTGGCCGGCTGCATATTCAGACGAGTGAGCCACTTGGACCTGGATGCTGCACTGTTTTTAATGGACTCTAAGCTTCTAAAGTTGGAAGGTTTGCCTCCGTTTTATCATGGTGTTTTTAAGTCGTGGGCCCTTTTTAAAAGCAGCCCAGGAAAAAACTCTGACTCTTTGTTCTGGTTACTGAGGGAACCACTAGTGCATGGGGCCAGGCTGGACGTCTGCAGTGGAGCCACACCTGGTCTGTCTACAGCGCTTTGCAGAACCAGGACCGTGACCCTCCAGCAACTGGTAGACAACGTCGGGCCTGCGCTGGCGGATGCCCAGGCTGTGAGCTCCCTGCTGAACATCCAGTCCACCAGGGTGGCTCAGAGGGTGCTACAACTGTGGAGGCAAAGACTTTCCTGGAAGGAGAAAAGCCTCCTCCTGGACTATAGTACAGGGACTGTACCAGACAGCAAAGATCCTTTCCCAGAGGTCCACATCAGTCCCCTGTTTGGAGAACTGGAGGGTCCTCTCCTCGGAGATGAACGACAGATCAGCCTGCACACGGCCAACAAAAAAATACTGTACAAACAATGTGTAAAAGTAATCAACAAGAAAAACCTGTGTAACAGAGCACCTACTACCTGGGCCAACAAGATGACGGGAAATGGACCTGACCCGCAGTGGAGACTTCTGTACAAACCTCCCCTCAAGAAAAAAACAGCCGACCTCCAGTGGAGGATTTTGCATGGTGCCGTCGGTTCAAATGCTTTTGTCTCTGTTTTTGCCCCTGCGGTGTCCAGCCAGTGTCCCTTCTGTCCTCTTCAGGAGACAGTCTTTCATACTTTCAGTGAGTGTGGGAGACTTGCAGTACTCTTCACTCTTCTAACAAATGTTTTTAACTTGTTCAATGAAAACTTTAGTATCAGGAAATTCATCTACGGTGCTGGGTACAATAGATCGAATCAGAGAAAGTGGCAGCTTTTAAATTTTATTTCTGGGGAGGCAAAACTTGCAATTCATGTGACCAGGAAGAGGAAAATTGAAAACGATACCACTCAAGAAGCAGCTACTGTTTTTTGCTGTAACATCAGATGTCGCTTAAAACTAGAATTTGGTTTCTATAAATTGACAAAAGACCTGAATAACTTTAGGAACATCTGGTGTTACAAAAATGTCCTATGCACTTTAGTTGATGACCACCTCACTTTTGCAAACTTCCTGTTATAATGCACTAATTCTTATATTGTATTTCCCTTTGTTTCTTGGTGGTTAATGTTTTTGAGTGTTTCATATTTTTGAAATTTCATCTGATGAAAATTTGTAAAATGTTCTAAATGTTCTAAATGTTCTACATGTTAAATGTGATTGAAGTTTGTTTGGAAAAGATGTTTTGAGGCACTTAAATGCTTTCATCTAATGTAAAACTGCAAAATGTTTGAATGAGATTAAAGTGTTTTTGCAAAAATCAAAAAAAAAAAATCTTTCTTTCTTTCTTTCTTTCTTTCTTTCTTTCTTTCTTTCTTTCTTTCTTTCTTTCTTTCTTTCTTTCTTTATATATATATAAATTATTATTATTATTATTATTATTATTATTATTATTATTATTATTATTATTATTATTATTATCCAATAATTCAATTTTGAGTAACAATAATGTGGGAGTTGTGTTTTCTCAGAATTATTTTGTGTTTTCACTGAGGCTGTCAAAAAGCTCCTTAGATTTAAGGAACATGGACTCTTTGAAGGTTGAATCTGAAGCAGCTGGACTTCTGTGCAGGATCTGAAGATGTTTCTGCACTCAAGAAGTGGATAGGGAGTACTGATGTCTAGGGTTGCTAACACAATGACAGTCACCATAACAGTTAAGTCAAAAGCACTGTTAGGAGTTGTTAAAGGCACAAGCTGTTTGTTTATCTAACTGGGAATCATTGTGGGTTTCATGAGTTTCATGAGAACAATAGAAAAACTCTATGGGGAGAGATGCTCAAACGGCATTTTATGTTTATCAGAAATTGTCCTTCCAATTTGACTAAATGGTTTCTTTCGTCACTCCTCAAACCAACTGTCTTCTCTGTCAAAAATTTGAAAGCTATTCCTGAAGATTCAATTTTTTGGGATTACCATGACCTGGATAATGAGAATTTACATCAATTGGCACGTCACTGTTATTTTTGTTATTGTTTCCTCCCTTTTTTTTTTTTTTTACAAATTCACCATTTATTCCATTTGTCATTCCATTTGTCTCTTCCTTTCCTTGATGGAAGGAAAGGAAGAGAAGTGATGGTGAAGTCATTACATTCCTTCAGGTAACAGATGTTAACCTGTTGACTGCAGCCAGATATGTTGTGAGTTGGGTAAAAGTGCCTTCACATTTCAGGCATTTATGTCTGAGGAGCTATGGTACAGAGACGGTGATGTATTGTCTCCTTCATCTCAAGAAAAAAAAAAGTGTGGTCCCAAAGGTGAAAGGTTAACCACTGAAGTCCATAATAGGGATTTGTCTCATCTTTTGAAAGGTGGCAAAGAGAAACCCTTTCACATATTCAGAGAAAAACAATTAAAGATACTTTCTGTAAAAAAGCATAACTAAGCTCTGCAGTGACAGTCTAGTAACAAAGTCATCTCAGTCACTGAGCTGTTTTTGAGCCATTTATCAACATCTATGGTGAAAACTGTCAACAAATCAGTCAAGATATGAAAAATAATTGTGTGATTTTTGGGTCTCTAATGCAGCAGTAATGTTTAATTACTTGTTGTGTACACATTTGATTTCACTCTGACTTAAGGACTGCCAACATTTCAGTGTCTGAATTGAGTAGTAGAGGAGGTTCTCTGAGCAGGTGAATGAAACGGTGTGCCAAATCTGTTCACTCATGCTTGTTTCTGTTTTAATCTCATGCTTTAAAGCTTGATTAACCTTATGTCATCTTCAAATGGGTAGCGTGTACCTGGGAGATTCTCCCAGAGTTCCATAAGAATCTTTGCTTATGTCCGAGGAGTTCATTTAAACCCATTATCGTGCATTTTGTCGGTTTTTTGTGCTTGTTTGTTTTTGTTTTTGTGCTGTCCTTCAAGAAAAGCTATACTCCAGCAGACTTCCTCAAGTATTTGGGAGAACACAATTCTAGGCACCGCCAGTCACAATTACAACCAATTCGAAGAGCATTTACTATTTCCTTGTCTCCACTTTGTGTGAATTGGAAAACCGAACCCGGGAGGCCATACTTGTGTTACGCAATTACACCAGCCATTCCTAATTCAACACACAGAAACTGGTTGGATTGAAGAATCCCAGAAAATGTGCATTTCTAGTGCAGATTTAGTATAATTTTAACGACATAATCATTGTGGTGTCATTTTGAGAGGTTTTTCCACTAGGTGTAACACTATACCTTTAATTTATTCTACAAACAGTTCTTTGATATTACACTTTAATTGGACAATTGTATAGTAGATGTAATTATTATTTTTTTTTTTGGGGGGGGGGGGGGTAGTGACTGAGCCTCTCATACATCCCAGCTCATTGTTTTTCATTCAGGAATGAATGCCACAGACTTTTTAGGAGTTTCATTCTGGGGATGCACCCAAGACACAAATCAGCCATATTTCAAAGAGAACCAATCCATTCTTATTTATTTGCTGTTCTTTCAAAACCACTTCATTCCCAAACTATGGACTCTCCTCTCTGCTTCGCTCTCCTTCACTGTCACAGGTCAGTCCATCAAAAGTTCCATCCTGTGTTCTGTAAAGTAAACCTCTTAAGGACTTTTTTGACATTGAACAGGAAGGGATCATCTCAAGCCCATTAACAAAGGTGATGCAGTGATATAATGCTTGTCAGGGATAGGGAATTTCAGGCCAACTGTTTTATCCCTTGAAGCCTAGTAGTTAATTCAGCTGGTCAGGGCAGAGTGGGCCCCCTGTATGTTTAATGAAGATTAAATTACCTATTTTCGCTCATGAAAATTTAATGGAAGAGAGGGGATGAATCTACAAAGAGCCAAATGAAAAGACCAAAGGGAAGGGTCTTTAAAAAGGAGATGCTGGCAGAGATAAAGCATGTCCCCTTATAGCCCCCAAACTCATTTTTGGTGTAAATGGTCATTTAATACTTATTGATTTTTTGTTTGTTATCCACAACCCAATGCAGACAATCAAAATATGTTCCGTCAGGTAGCTGTTTTCCCATCATTCCTCTGGAAAGTCACCCATTTTTTACTTGAACTACATTACACAGACTAATAGTGATTTGTAATTCCCTTAACAATTAAATTACTCATGCATATGTTTTACTCATCACTTTATCTCTCGCTGGTTGTCTCTCAACCTCTCAAGCAGTTGTTTTCCACCAACCCACAAACAGGATTGTGTCACATATCAGATTGAGAATCTTGCTGTAGGCTGTCTTTAAGTTGAGGGTGACAGCTGCATGCCTCCCAAGCTCCTGAATTCCTCTTCGGTTGATAGATGTTATTCGTCGGGGTAGCCCTTGAAGCAATCCTACAGGATGTGGCACTATTGTGATTTTAGGCAAAGAGACCTTCAGGGTGACAGTGACTCTTGCTATTGCTCTGATGGCCCCGTAGATGTGTGTTATCAATAAGGTAGGTGACATCAAACCTCTGTAGAAACATGCTGCTTGTGAAACATCACCTTTCTTCACTGGTGAGTGTATTTATCAGCAACGAAAAGAAAAGTACATAGAAAGAAACTTTGAGAGTTTTCATAGACAAAGCTTTTGTCCATCCCATTGACCCAAAGATCCTTTCTCCGGACCTGATCATCTTTCATCCCCAACAGAAAACCCATCATGGAAATATAGATGAAGATTTTATGTACCATTTGGGCACCCTTGACGCATAACTGATTCTTTGCTAGACTCTGCCAAGCACGGACATAAAGTAAGTGAAGTGTGACTTGAAGCCATTTTGAGAGAAAAAATCAAATCCTAATAAACGACAGTCTCTGTGAGTGAACACCAGGGGTCTCTTGCCCCTGCCCCTACTGTTAACTATCCCGAAACCCATTGCTATTGAAATTATACTGAAGTGATCTACTCAAGTGTAGGGTATTGACAGTGGGCTGTCTGCATACCCTTTTGATACCATTATGCCCTTTTACAGTACTGTCTGATAAAAATTATGTGGACACTAACTCCCAAAAGTAAGGTTAATTTATCTTTTTTTAGAAATAAAGTCAATGACCCAGTGCTATCATTGACTTGAAGCTCTCAACTGCTGTGTCCAATATTATCTTCCTTCAATGACACAGGGGTTTGTTTATGTGAAAAGTGCTCAGTCCTCCCACCTAGTGGGCCGTCAGTGAATAACGCCAATGCAAAAAATATCTCTTGACATATTACATTCAATAATATCTGAGCATTTGTAGTGGGCTGATTTTTTTTTTCTTGCTCACTCTCCAAACAATATTGGCTTTCAAGTAGGTGGGCAGTTAGAAAAGGTCACCCTAAGTGTAAATTGTCAATACTGGATCAATTTTGGAGGGTAAATATGCTTTGGAGGTCCCATAATGGAAGGTTTCATCTTATTTTTACCCAGGGCACATTCACACAATGAGATTGATATCACTCATTGTTTGATGAATTCCTAATAGACCTATAAACTTGCAGAGCTTAAAGCCAAAGGAATGCTAGTGGAAGCCAAATATAGGGAAGTCAGTCAGACCAGCCCACCAGCTGAAAAATTGCCCTCATATAATTCCAATGGAATCTCGCCAAAGCCATCAAGCTAAGTGTTGAAGGATGGGCAACTTGTGTCGGCTGAATTAAACCATATTTATTGCTCATTAGGCATACAGCAGGGCCAACTGATGATCAGCATGAGAACAAATAATGTGCTGTGGAATAGAATGCCATCCTGTATAGCTGTGCATTCCACTGACAGTGAGAGGCACTGCCAGAATCAAATGGTTCCCCCTTCGCTCTGACATTCATTTTTTCACATTTTTTCAACTTCTTAATCTGATAAAACTATAATTACAACATATAACACTGTGTATGGTTTTGCTTTTCCCTTTAAGTGTGCATGATGGCTTTAATTGGGGAGGTATGTGAAATCAGTGGTGGTGATGCATGAAAATACAGAAAGAATTTGTCAAATATCATGTACCATTCAGTAGAAGATGCTGTTGAATGTGATGCTGAGAACAAAAATGTTAACGAAATGATAATATGTACTGCTTTCAAAATAAACTGATTCACAATTCTAACAATCGTCTCTAGATACTTTTCAAATAAGCTTGACAAGTTGTCTTCAGTATTTTTCATTGTTCATGCCATGACTCAAATACATTCTCAAAACAAAGTTGTTGTTTATTTCTTTATAGTAGTCTGAGCAATTTGATTTTGAGATTATGTAAAGGTGGATAAAAATGAATGGTGCAGAAATAGTTAATGATGTGTAACTGACTGATGACAAAAAAAAGTAATGTATGACATTTGTGATATAGAGGGAAGACTTGATCGACAAAGCAGTTAAAAAAACTTTATGATCTCATGCATGTTGCCGTGAAAAGAGGTTAGTCACGATGGAGTGCACTTAGAAGACATAAGTATAGAATTTGGCGTATTGGAGCAAGTGTTGGATTGTGCTGTACAGTTATGGACACATGCATCAATAGCAGTGGCAGTATAGAGTTCAAGAGGGTGTATTGACTGAGAGAGTTAAATGTTGAAATGTTGAAAAGACTATTTCTCTCCTCTTGTCTTTTTCTTTCTCCCTCTCTCTCTCTCTGAAACAAATACTAAGAGTCACACACACACACACACACACACACACACACACACACACACACACACACACACACACACACACACACACACACACACACACACACACAGAAACACAGACACTGAGTGTGCAATCACCAAGAATGCTCCCTATGCTCAGGCACTCCCTCTCCATTGAAGCATGATTATGCTTGACACGGTTCCATCACTAATTCTGACTGATGCCCATTTGCTTGTCTCCTCACATTTATTTATTTATCTATTTATTTTCATTGCATTTATTTATTGATGGGCCTTGAGGATATGATAGCCAACCTCCATTTGCTCATATAGAAAAGTCAGAGGCAGAGGGCTATAAAAGTAAGCAACATTTACACATGAATAAACAAAAGGCAGAGGCAGGACAGAGTTCACCTTTTTTATTTAGATTCCAGCAGTTGAAAAAGCTATTGCTTTCTGGTAATGGCAAAGTGATATAGCCCATTTAGTTACTTAACTCTAATCCCAGTGGTTTAGTCCCTTATCTGTCTTTTCTTCCCTTTTATTTCTTATCCTTTTTTCATTCCTTCTTTTGACTTCTATTTGTTTAGTGTCTGATGGAAGAATTTGATTGAGGTCAAATTACTCCCTTGCCTGTATGTGTTTTCCTAAGCTTCCACAGAACTCTCTGACACAGTGAGTCCATGTAGTATGCTGGTTTTGTATTTGACCACCAAATAACCCTGTGGGTTTTAAATCCATGCATTATTTAATTCCCGAGTGTTATGCATATACAGTATTTTTTAAAGTTCTTTGGATATCTTCTAGCTTTGTTACCACTTTTTCCGTTTACTTTTATTAGGATGTACCTGTGCTTTGATTATCAGGATGATGCAGTTAGATTGTAATCAGTGAATTTGTAAGTGTTATTTTCACGATGACATATTTGCTCTTGTAAGCTTCTGAGGAAACGATGGTTAATTACCCACAAGTGTGCAATTTGAGATCATTAGCTTTGTAAGCCAGTATCTCTTGTCAGAGGTCTGCCAGAAGACCTTTGGTCTCCTCGTGTACTGTTGTGGTATAAAGAGTTCCAACTTGAAAATGCTGAAGGATTATTTAAACACAAACCTAAAACCACATGATCCCTTTAATTAAATTTCTTGAAAGCACTTGACTTAAATCTTAAATTTAGCTTTTTGAAGAGTAAAGACTAGGTTGGCTACAGAAGAATACTGTATATTTAAATAGAGACACATCATGTTATCTAAAATTGATAGCAATAAAAGTGTTTTTTAAGGCAAACCCAGCTGAGATGAATCTTTTTAAAAGGGGGATCTGGTGTCTAATTTGAGACTGAGAGAACATGGCTCATTTTTTAAAGGATAAAGAGGAGATAAAGAGTTTTGCCTATGCACCTGAATACCTGAGGAGGAATTGTATTACTCCAGCTGGGCTGCAGAGGAAATGCATTAGCTGCAACTCTACACATTATAGTAGACGTCCTAAATGGTCCATGGATCTATGAGGTCTATCTCCAGCTGGAGCCAAATGACATCTGGGCTCTTACAGAAACAGGTATCCTGTCCGACTGTCTCTCTAGGTTTATTTGAATGAACCTGAAACAGGAATACCACACAACAGCTTGGCATTCATGAAATCTATGACTGTGTTATTCCTCTAAGAGATGATTAATATGTCAGCTTTAAAAATAGGTTTGCCACTAGGTGAAGATTAGAGAGATGGATGGGAAGAACCAAACTGTATGAGCATGAAGTATCATACCCTTATTGAGACTCAATAAAAATGTTATCTCCATGCACAAATATGTGTGGATGTACGTGTTTCTGAGTTTATGTCTCCAATTGTGCTTAGAGTCGGCCTGTAAGTTTTGCTGGGTTTCAATTTTCAAAACATAAACTGAAGTTAAAGGTCGAGGGATGAGGGCCTGAGAAGTAGATTAACAATGCAGGATACATTTGTTGAAAGCCAGTGCAAGTTACCGAGCTTGTCCATCTCCACCCTGGAGACATCGCCAGCTAAGTGAAGGGTGAAGCCGCACACTGCATTACCTTAACTTTCCTCCCACCTTCCCAACTAGATGGGTTTCTTCCAGTGGCTCAGGCTACTGCTGCCCTGGGGAAGATTATTGCAGATGGAAGCTCTGATGTTCCTTAAGATTTGTGACAATGTGTGTGTCTCGGGTGTGTGTCCATATGTTTGATCTCTTAATGTGTGTGTGTGTGTGTGTGTGTGTGTGTGTGTGTGTGTGTGTGTGTGTGTGTGTGTGTGTGTGTGTGTGTGTGTGTGTGTGTGTGTGTGTGTGTGTGTGTTTGTGTGTGTGTGTGTTTGTGTGTGTGTGCGTGTGCGTGTGCGTGTGCGTGTGTGTGTGCCTGTGTGTGTATACTGTTTATTTCTGGAAATATTTACTTAGTGTTCCTCAGCAGGCAGGGGCTGACCTGATTTATTTGGCCCAGCATGGCTCACACAGGTTATCCTTCACAGGAGACAGTGAGGTCAGACAGAAAGCCAAAACCACACATATGTCAGCTAAAGCTTATTACAATCAGACTGCAGCCTAGTCTATTCACATGTGAAGTGTGCACACACACACTTCACATGTGAATACACTATAACATATATATATATATATATATATATATATATATATATATATATATATATATATATATATATATATATATATATATATATATATATATATATATATATATATATATATAAAGCAGCACACAGCACAGTTTTCCATTATAAATTCCCATTCTCATAGCATCATGATTAGTAACAGAGTATGTAAAATTATTTATGTCCTGTATTATTAAAGTCTCTGACATGGTAGTACTCTGTCCTCCCTCCTGATACCATCATTAATATGTTTACAGTTGTGACAACAGTCTTCAAGACATATACTTTTGTTTAGCTAATTCTAAAGATGTTATCACAGCCAATATGGCTGAAGAAGCAGCCTCCATTATTTTATGGGATATTTTGGGATATGGAGTGTCCCCCGCCTCACGCCCTATGCCGCTGAGATAGGTTCTGGCTCACTGTGACCCGCTGCAGCAGATACAGCGGTGGTAATCTGAAGATGACTGACTGTTGTGAGCTGAATAGATGGCTCTTGCTTATAAACCTTGAATTATTGAACAAGAAAATCAGTCAATAAGAGGGGGGAAAGACACGTGGTCTTGATGCCAGAGATGACAGCTTGTTATAGAGCAACATCTGATTGATTAGTCAGTGTTCATATTTCCTCATCACTGTCTGTGTGCTGTCTGTGTCTCCTTTCTGGCCATGTCTTCTCACTTATCCGCCTTTTAATATCATGCAAGAATATTTTCTGTAGATTATTTTGTTCAGCATTCAGCAGAATTTTTTGTTCCATGCATGCTCTGTATATGTGTAAAAGGCCATGCTGTGTATTACTCTCAGGATTGCGTGCCAACTAGGGGAAGTATAAGACATCAGCCAAGATATCTTTTTGAATTAGGATGTGGATCATTTTTTCTTTCCATGTTATCGATACTCGACCATCTGTCCTCTGGTCTGAAAGATGCATCCCAGACATCAACAGAGCTCACCATTCCACCTTTCCTCTGTTCCCTGTCCTCAAACGCCTATCCACTGTTTCTTCTGGTAATGCTTTGCCTTAGTAGGTCATGTGAGGAGAGGGAGAGAGTGAGACAGTGAGAGACAAGCTATTAAGAGTAGAGACGAATGGATCTTTTCATACACAAGACATAATGCAGACATGGCAAGCCACATTCCACCCACATTGGACCCTTCCAAATGAGCCAGCTGTCATTCTGTCTGTCTGTGTGCCTGGAATCCAGTCTGCAGTGTAGTTCATAAATTCATAAAACAGAATTTCAGAGTAACTTCAGCTTACAAAGTTATCACTGTCCATACCTAAATGTTCCTTCTGTCTAACCCACGTGTGGTACCTCCACACAGGGACTACAGGAAGTGTTCATCCTTTTTTTCATTTAAGCATGAATAAATAATACTGCATGGTTTTTTGATTTAATTTTTTTAAGATCATGAAGCAGTCATCACTTTTTAAATTTTATTACCTCAAACAATTTGGGTAATTGCAATTTCTTATTAAATATCTCCTGATTTAAATGGAGAAAATAAACAGTAGCCTGTAAGTTTATTCCCATGTAAGTTATTTAAAAAACTGCCAAGATTTGTTTTTTAATTGGATGCACTCAATTATGTGGTTGTGCACCTAAACAAAAAGGTTAGGAAGTTAGACTAGAGCTCTCTGTTATTTCGATTGCTCTATTTCCTCTTTGTCTTTCCACCATTTAACTCTTATAGTACTGTATTTTCAGCCACAGTAACCCCACCCCCACCCCCTCTTTAGCCTAAGATTGTTGTATTTAAATACAATATTTTTACCGGCATCCTGTATCCATCCACTCCAGGTAGAGTTATTACTCTTGGATGGAAAATCGGCTCAGTGGCGCCGTGCTCTGCTCTCTCTACATTATCCATTTATGGAGTATCCCGTTTTGTGGTCAGCCATCTTCCTACAGTCTAGTAATGGTAGGAGTATTGGCGACCCTGTGCATTTGCACTGTAATATAAGATGTTCTCATTAGTCCAAGAATTGCAAGGTCTCTCATGTCCATTACATTAATTGCTACATATCACTGCCTGCAAGCCCCTCAGTATTCTGTTACATTGCTGGCATTCTCTGCCCTGTATCACCTAACAATAGCGCATAACCACAATTGACCAGGACAGTGAGAAAGGTAATTGAAAAATGTTATATAGAGAATTGGATAATCTGATTTTTTTTTTCAATGAAACAAGGAGATATTCTTACCAATATGTTTGTTTTGCTGCAAAAGTGGTTGCCAAAGAATGAAAAAAAATGTTTTCAGATCAAAGAAATTGAAGCCAAGTGCCCTTCCGCCCCCGCACTATCCCTCTGTTGTCAGTCATCTCTCCTCATAAAAGAGAAGCAGGCCGCTACCGTAATTGCTTTGATGGTCCAGCCTGAACAAATCACTTCTGGGCATAAAAAGAAGCCTTAGAGATGGCAGGCAGAGAGAAAAGGTGCAAATGAATTAAAGCACTTTGCGTTCCTCTGGGGCGTGTGGCCCAGATTTTTCTAAAAAAAAAAAAAAAAGAATGAAGGAGTGTGGGGGTAGGGTATGCATCTTGCTTCTACAACTAAATGGCATTAAAAGCAATAATATGCATCCAGCTTCCATTATGTCAAAATAGAGAGCTTTTTCAAGGAAAGCACAATGGCAGTGACACAGTTAACTGGCAGGTGGAGAAAGGAGGATTTCTCTGGAAATAATCTGATTTTCAACAGACTCCCATCTATGGAGAACCTCTGGTCTGCTCTTTTGTGAAGGAACAAAAGTTTGTCCCTTTGGAAGCAAAGGTTTGAATGTTTCAGTAGAGCAGGATGAATGGACTGTGAATGTCCCAATGCCCTCAGTGCTGAGGACTGCAACAGGCAGATGTCAGACACTGCCTTGTGCGAACCACTCTGCTTCCTTCAGACCTGACAGCGTCAGAGATGGGTCCTTTTTGTTCTTGATTCCCTTTATATTCCCTGACCAATAACCAAATGCTTTAGTTCTTCCTATTAGTCATTTTTACTGATGGAATTGTACCCATAGTGAGGCTGGAACTGTCATATACAGATACTTTCTGAATAAAGTTGAATGAACTGAGAATATGATTTCACCAATATTCATCTGTAGTAATATCTCCCCATAATGACACTGCTCACTTTAAGATCAAGACTCATGTTTGGATTTGTGTATCAGTAGGTGAGAGGGAGTTTGAGATATGGTTCTCTCTCTTTGGATATGGAGTTTGGGATATGCCTGCGACTGAAAACTAGGTTTCAGTCACAAGGAAAACCCTGGGAGAAGACAAAACATTCAGTCTCCACAGACTAACTGACATACTTTCTATTCATCTGCAAGTATTTTTATTATTCTGTTTTGAACCAAGGGGTAGAGTCATTAGGCACCACCTTTAGCTGGTGGGTGATTAAGAAGAATCTGAGTATGTCAGTTAAGACAAGATACGGCTACAAGCTGCGCAGGTCAAGTTGTCTTAACTATGACACAAAGGCATTTGCTCCATTTGACTAATCTTCTAATTCCACAGAACTTTCCAGGGTCACACACACCCCAAACAAGGCTCCATGGGTGTCTGGAACATCATTCTTTCACAATTGCCTTGTCTTTTTCCCCATGCAACCAAAAGCACACCCCTAGCTATATCCACTCTGATGCATCAGCCCCTCTTAAAGTCAACCCAGCCTGCATCCTTCTATTGCTTTATTATCATTCCAAAGCTTTGTGGTTGGCAACCCTTTCAATCCATCACAGCTCCAGGTGCAGCTTTTTTTCTAAAGGAATAAATTATCTACGTATGTGCAGAGACTTGATTGCATGGACATGCAATAACTTTGGATCCATTAAAACAAAAAATAATAAACCTGCGAAAATCCTATGTCTCATCTGTGCCACATGGTGCCTTTTGAAACAAAAGTAAAAGCTCTGAGATGAGGTGACATAACTGCCTTACGCTTTCTTTTCAGGGACTTCATTGATGTTCATTTTGATGGTCACCGTCCATCTCACCCTTATAAGTATGAGCTCTAGCTTTAATTACTTTGCATAAATTAGTTTTGCTGCATTATTTTTGAGGAAAGCACAGTTGTTCTTGTCACCTTGAGTACATTTTATGTGTACATCACTCAAGAGTGTTCAGTAAAAGCAATGAGGTTGAATACATCCCCATGCAACAAAGACCAACAATTATGAGAACCCAGTAGCTAATTAAAGATTCTGTCTGACTTGTCAATGGCACTGGGTCCAAAGCCCTGTATCCAACCATGATTTTCATGGAAGGCATTTCTTCTGCCCCCCCACCCCCCATCCATTATTAACCTCCCTTCATTCATAATTCAGATGTGTTCTTCACACATCTTCTGGTGATTTGACATTATTTTTCAGAGGCTAAACAGACAGTTTGATGCCCCTGGTGCATGGGTGTATGTGTGTCACACTCTGCTGTCATGACTTCCTATTCACAAGCACAAAATGGAAGACATTCTATCACCACTTTCTTGTTTTTATTTTTATCTATTTTTTTATTTGACATTCAAATACAGAATGGGTATGGGGCGGCAGTGGCTCAGCGGTAGAGCAGACGTCTGACGACCAGAAATCGCCCAGACATTGGTGGTTCAATTCCAGCTCCCACCAGACATCCTCAGAGTGTGAGCTGACTGTGGGAATTGTCAGCTCACCTCCAAGCCACTGCCGAGGCGTCCTTGAGCAAGGCGCCATCCCCCCTGAAAGCTGCTCATTTGGGGCGCACCCCAAAGACACGACCTGTTACTCTGCCGTCCCTGTACTGCTTTGGACTTGCATGCCTACAGCCCCCTAGTGTGTTGTGTTTAAGGGGCCTGTACCCAACATTGTGTGTGTGATTTCACTAGCACATCTCCCCACTTATATTTTTCAATAAGCTCATTTGAAAACGTCATGGTGTCACGTTTTAACTCCACCCACTACTTGTCCATCAACCGCACAACCAATCGCGGCACCCAACCAATCACGGTGCATCTGCCAGAAGGAATCACGTGAACAAAAGCATCGGGCAGCGGCGCTTTTTGTTGCAGTTACGCCTTTCGTCCACATGACAATGCCGATATCCGGGACAAAAATGCTGGCCAAAGTGAAGTGTTTTGAAAATGCCGGGTCTGCTTTTTCGTGTGGAAACTGTAACCGAAACTTTTTCTATCTGAGGGGCATCTCCATTTGAAAAAACCGCTGTGACATTAGTGTGTGTGACCCATGTCTACATGTACACACAGAATGGACGGAGTAAAAACTGGCTTTTTTCTCACGTATAACAGCTCCACGTCGAAGACGCGTTGATAAACATGCTTGACAGTTGGATATTTGTTCGTCTGTTTCTTTCTTTATGAGTCATTAAGTTTGTATATTTATCTATTTATTCATTCATTCACTCACATTCCTCGCCAAAGACGTCGACGCCAGTTCCTAAATTATTATTACACATGCTTTCAAATGAACACTGCTTTATGATAATATTGACCTTCATAGCTACTTAAACAGCCAAAGGTACATGACTAATACATAGTTTAAATGCTTAAGCCTATATGCAATTGATATCAATGTGTACTTATTATATAGAGAACTATTAACACTTCATAGCGTAAGACGGATGTAATGTTTGCCTTTTCAAGAACAAGAGTGTAGGAGGAACTCTGGTAGGATACAGAAATGTCATGAGAGATAAGAGCAAAGACTTAGAAAGAGAGGGACGGAGATGGGGGGTCGGTTTTCCATTGCCAAAGCAGCACTCAGTATGGTGTCCAGTCTTGAAGGATGTGACATATTTCTGCAGTCTTTGTTGGCTGTTTTAATCAGCTTACATATGTCCTGGATGAAAATTGAATTTGTCTGGTAGAGAGGAAGATACTATTGGCTCTACCACTGCTTCTTGATAGTGTGTGCATGTCTGTGTCTGCACACTTGATTGTGAATGTCTGTCTGTGTGTGCCTGAGTGTGTGCAAGTCTTGTCTGCACCAGAGCCAACCAATTCATAACAGCGATGGATTGTGTTTCGTCCATATGTCATTGTCAATGCAGCTCACTTCTCCAGTGCCAATGTTTTTAATGGCCAAGACCTAAACTCTGAATGCAAAAAAGACCATCATTCCCCCTGTCCTCTTTTATTTTTTTTATTAATCCCGGAGGAAATTATGACCAGCACCTCTCTGTGCTGGTTAGTCTTGTGAAGCAGACAGTTATCTATGTTGATGTTTTAAGTTTTAATTCTGTTGAAAAGGACTCAAAGTACTTCTGAATCATGATAGTTTACTTTTTGAAGCAACCTACTTGCAAGTTTCAAAATGTACTTATCCTTGGCAGGATGGTGCCTCAGTGTGATTTTTTTAGACAGTTGAATATTGTTCCGTACTTCATCTTGATTTTAAAATGACTACTGTATCATAGAGGTGTGTTCCATTAATCTGTCTGTCCACTGTGGGCTTGAACAGTCCCCTGCTACAGCTTTACTTTCCTCAATAGATAACCACTTTATGGATAGTATATTTTTATTATGTTGAGCTGGTACAATCTTTTTCTGTAGCTGCCTTTGATCAAACATACCATAGGATGTTTGTCTTCCTGCAGTTATTTTTAATCGGAAAGTTGCACAACTTTGAACTCCAGAGTGTTTTGGGTGATTTAATAACTCTCTGGAAAGCAAAGTGAATATTATTCACTGTTTTATATGATGCAGTCTCACCCTGTCTTTTTTCATTAAAGTAGGGCAGGCCAAAGGGAAGTATGAATGCAGACATTCTATATACAGACATCCCGTTTTGAAGTCTAGAAATATAGAAAACACAACATACAATGGCATCAAATAATATTTGACTACTCTGAAACCACCATGCATGAGATTCATTAAAGTATCTTGTTGCTGTCTGTACGTTTCCAGTATTGACAGTTCCATTCTGCCATCAATTAAAGACAACCTACAGACGAGGACATGGTTACTTACAAATAACTAAACACAGTACTTCCTTTTTTTAGGTCAAGTCATTTGTGGTGATGGGGGGGTGCTTTTCAGAGTAAGGTTATAAGGCATTCTTGATTCAAATGCAAATGGAGCAGTTATCAGCAGCCAGGACCCGATGAATAATGGGATGTACAAAATGCAGGGCCCTGCATAAGGAAATGAAAGAGCGCCTCTTTTCTGCCCCACTGATTTCATTATAGACACTATTATGGACTTAGAATGGCAACATCTATTATCTGCAGTCAGAATGTGACCATTTTTTTGGATGTGGATAGTCTTTTACTATTGTCAAACCTCATCAAATATTAGTGTCCCAGATAGGGCAACGGGCAGAATCTGGAGAGTTGAAGCCTTCAGGCCCTGGTCAGATATAGGGAATGTTCACATTTCCTCAGCCTTGGAATAGAGCTGTGCTCTGATGCCTATAATTATACCACATTCTGGTTATAAAAATTGTATTACTAGCTGTTTTACATAATATATTAGGTTGTTTAAAAGAAATATGGTATCAGGTCAAATTAGGCACACAAATGTTAGGTAAAATGACACATTTTAAAGTATACCATACTCAATATATGTTTTTTTCACCTAAGACTGCCTGACAGTGTGATTTCATAGATAAGAACCTCCTGTGATGAGCAATGTTTTTTTAACTTAATTCTATCCTCTGACATTTACACGTCCACATTTCATAATCAAACATATTCTCGAATATTTTTAGCATTTCAAGTGAATAATTGTGAATTAAGTGTAACTGCTACCTGAGTTTCGAAGAAAGAGTTTTGGTTTTACTTTAGGCTGTGTGTCACATCACATAACTTATTAAAAATTACTGAGAGTGTTCAGGATGAATGTTGGTTCTGTCTGTTCCTTGCTATGAGATATGTGAAGTAAATAATGCCAAAGGACTTACTTCCTATCACCTGCAGAAAGTCTAAAAGGAATAACCTGAATATTCACATTATTCTGTGTACTTGTTTAGTTCTCCCAGGCTGCCTTTCATGTAATTTTATTAGATTGTTGCAGTTGTAAATGAATACTGGTGGTATAAAAACCAAATTCCTAAATTGGAAGGATTTGAAGATTTCTCATAACCCCATTGTTGTTGTTGTTATTGTTGTTATTGTTGTTGTTGTTTAAAATTAACCCATAAAAGGTAGATCTCAGACTGGATTCTCTTCTTCCATGATTTATGCAGATGATTACAATGCACCCATAGTCTAATCCCTAAATTACTCCTTGATGATTGTTATCTCTCTTGCTAAAATTGAGTAAGCTGGCAAGGTGGCAGAGGAACAAAGTGGATAACAGTATTCATACCAGCCAAGGCATAGGACAGGCACTTTTATCGGAGGGTCCTTGCATGTTGTGAAGTTAAGCAAATTTGTTCTGCTTTCATTGAATTGCAGTGTAGTTTAGGTACCTTATAAACCGTTTATGATGCCTCTTGCCAACTGGGTAGAAATGCTCCTCTTCTCAAAAATATCTGGCTTTGGTTAGATTATGTCTGTTTCTATTCCTGGGCTTGATGTGTTGGGGCTCAATTCGCCAGGCCCTTCACCCCATAGAGCTTAGTCATAATCTGAATTTAACAGAGACCCAGAAAAGACAGGAGTGATTATCACAATGTTATGTGCTCACAAGCCTTTATTTAATAATTTGTTTTAATGTATTTGACTGTCTTCTCTATGTCACTATGGTGACAGTTTTGTTTGTTTTTTAACTTAAGAGGATAAACAATTAATCTGAGAGTATACAGAGACAACAGCTAATTTTAGTACCTTAGAATTCCCTACTTAATAGTGTTGTGCTCAATTTGTGTTGGTGGATGGGCTTTTAGGGCAATAGTTTGATTAATTGGGATATAATTTATCCAAAAAAAAAATTACAGGATCTTCACAAAGAAGCTACAATGGTAATCAATTAACGGATCTGTTTATGTATTCCAAATAAAATAAGTCACATAGCAGTTCATGTTTCATAATGCAATACATTGTCTACTGTTGCACTTATGTCCCTTATTTGCTCAAATATGATGAGCGTTTTTCGTAGATTAATTTCTTGTCGTTTATTTCCTGTCATACTGGAGAAACCTTTAGACATTGTCCCTTCTCTGGTCTTGAATGTCATGCTAGTGATTGGATGAATAACTTGTGCCATCCCATATGGTGGGCTGTCCTGCTGGATCTGGTCATAGTAGTGAATGGAGCCTATGAGTCACCACCGGTTTGTTCTGCCGCACTTATCACGCTCTGCTGTCGCATACTTTCCCTTTTTCCCTCCGTCCATCCTGCCAGCCAACAGACGCCATGCCTTTTAAACTCTCTCGCCCTGTCGGTCACTGTCTCCCTCTCTCATGCACATCAAAAACAACAATCCCCCCCTCCGGTGCTCCTCCTGCTTTTACTTTCTTGGTCACACTCTCTTTCTATTCCTTTCTTTCCTCCTCATAGCATCTTCTTCCTGCCTACCTCACTAGATGGGGTAGATTGTTTCCTGTTCTGTGACAGCCTAAACGTCATTCTGTTCCCCAAGCGCTGCACTTCCTTCATACTCAGTGCCAACATCAGTGTCATTTATAAACATTTTATATCAACTCTGTAGGGTAATGGCTAATTTCTCCCACCACACAGGTCTTCATTAAAAGTTTATTTTCTGTCAAAATGTATCCCAATCAAATTAACTGCAACTGCTTGAACAATTCGTCGGCATGTGTCTAAGTTGCTCACTCTGCTGCATCCATGATTGTACTTTAATCAGCACAGATTTTTTATATATTTGCTATAAGAGATTTAATTTAATTTAAGTAAACATTATCTGGTTAAATAAGCATTAAAGCACGAAGGAATATCATAATTTCCAAAAGTAACACATGAGAATGGGTTTTCAGGATAAGGGACACCCCAGTAGTCATTATTGAGGCTAATATGGACCATGGCCACTCATCTAAGAGTAAAATGGGTTTAATTAACTGCAAACAAAAAGAGGCATTTATTAAAAGACGATCTGATAAAAATAGAACTTGATAACAACAGTAACCCTCATAGACGCCGGCAAATAGGCCATTGGTGATGGCAACACTTTTATGTTTTAGACACTTAAAATATTAGCAGGAGGCTTAAATGTGACCTGTAGTAGGGTCATCACCCATATCCGTAGTAAAAGGTAGAATTAAGCTCAAATTTACCTAGGGTCAATGCACTTAAAAAAAAAAAAACAGATTAAAGAAATAAGTCGTTAAATTTGTAACCACGGTCAAAATTATCTTCCTCCTCTCAAACTGCATCAAACAGATTCTCAAGTGTATTTAGAAGTGAGTACTTAAAAAATAGCAAAAGGAATGCATGTGCAGAGAATGCAGAGATCAACTGGAAACTGCGTGAAAAAAAATCTGTGTAAGAAGTATAACCTGGTCCAATTTGTCTACAACATGAATCAACAATGTGTCAGGGTTAGCAGAAAATATATAAGCAGATCATCATTTTGAGTGTGAATATGGCAAGAGGCAAGGAGAAGGCACTGATCAACAGTGTTATATGAAAATCTGTTTGTTGTCCTGCTGGACATGGAAGAGGTAATGTTGTTCTGTGCAAAAGAGCAACTCTGTTGTGGAGCTGAGGACTTCCTGGGCTTTGGACTGAGCAACAGACTTGAAAAGAGTGTCGACCTTCACAAGACACACAAGTTGAATGCAGGTTTGTTCGGTTCGGAGTACTTGTTTTTGAGTCATTTTATCAGGACCACGACCTTGCGTATAGCCATTTAAAGAAGAAATATGCAGATGTTACATATGTTTTTTGTTTGTTTGTTTGTTTTTTGTTGTTGTTTTTCTCCAAAATTTTTAAGTGGCAGTATTTTTTCCAATTCGGGTTTTCAAGGGGTCTAATGTTCAAGGAAACTGTTTGCCGTGTATTGGTTGGTTTTCCCTGTAAGATACCAATGTAATCACTTTTGTTCTGCCCTGTAAGTGATGTTCTAAGACAGAACAGGCAGATATGCACGATTAACCACCATCTTGGATGGGTAGTGTCACAACAACCGTTTTGGGTCTGTGCCGTTGCATTGTCTCTAATTGTGTTCTGTTGGACCATACTGTTTCATGTTTCCCATGTTTCAAGTTCAGGTGGGAATGATTGATTGATAACAGATGGATGAAGTGAGTGAAGTGTGCTCAGAGTAATGTATAGGCTTTTATTAGTGTGTGTGATGGTCAAGCAATCTCCATACTACTTGTTTTGTTCAATATTTGGGAGATCGATGCATATCCAACCAATTCCTACACAGATGCCTGCTTCCATTCTCTTCTGTTGCCCACTAACATTGAAAGCCTTTTCATGTGTGCAATTTATTCTCTTCCTTGATGCCTTCCATCCTCCCTCCTCTTCTCCATAACACACTCTAGTCGTTGTTTTTTGCTTTTATTTATGTTCCTTTCTTCTTCAGTATTATTTTTCTGAAAAGGAAAATCAATACACTCCCTTCTCAGCTGTGAAAAACAGGCTAGAAAATAAACATTAGTCTAAATAAGTCTAGAGTACTGATTTCAAATTCTGAACCTTTTTTTTTGTCTGAGATGGTAAACGTGTGTGTGTTTGTGTTTGTGTGTGTGCGTGTGCATGTGCGTGTGCGTCAGTGTATGTCTCTGTGTCTGTGTGAACGTGCATGCATTGCTCTTCATCTAATTATCTACTTTTGTCATATCACCACAAAGAAAGCACTCTGTGCTGGAGTAGCTGATATCAGGAGCATATTATTGCCATCAAATGACCCCAATAAGAACCCAATAAGAATAGTGTTAGCACCGTCTAAATTACTTCTCTCTGAGGTACTAGCTGATTTACCATCATTAGCATAGCCATTACATAGATTGGTGATGGAAGGGTGCTGAGGCTCTGGCAGGAGACCAGCTGAGGGTTCCTTAGGCTGGTGGCATCATTCAAGCGGAGTAGTCTGCCACACACACACACACACAAACACACACACACACACACACACACACACACACACACACACACACACACACACACACACACATTCACTGTCCAACTCCTCAGGAAAGCAGAAGATTAGGACACAAGGACTGCATAATGACAGTAAGTGTAGGAAAAAATTGAAAATATGTTGTTGTTTTTTTAATTTAGAAGTGGTTTTTGAGCTCTGGGAATTTTTGATTATGTGATTATCAACAGAAAATGTGACTACAAAATGCAGTTTTCATTCTAACAAGAATAGAACAAATATGGATATTATGGTGGAAGGAAGCAGGAGAAAATCAGGAAGTTGGAGTTATTAGTCCAAGATCCTGCCTAAGGCACAAAAGCTAGCCCTGGGGGCAACGAGAAAACATTTTAGTTTGACTGTCGCCACTTCTCTGGAGTATTTCTATTTCCTTTCAAGTGAGAATAGTGACGCTTTACTCTTATTCTCTGGTCATACACTAATGTGACGCCTGCCTATGAACGGTACTTAATGTAAAGCAAATGTTAATTTCGGCTGCCTTCTATCCAGTACAGCAGTGATAACATTTTGCAGTCAGCAGAGAAGTAAGTGATGCCTTTGTTGGAGTGGAGAGGGTTCATATTGCCAACAACATGACATTTTCCACCAGCAATAATAGAGGCTTATTTCAGCTCTGAAGAGCATCTGGTGCAAATTGGACATAGTTGCTCTTTAGCATAATCCATGAATGATACGCCTGTTATTTACATACTTCTCCAGCACGATGATAATGTCAAATCGGTTGACATGACAGCTTGTTATTTACACAGAATTAACGAAACGTTAAAAGCACATGACAAGAATTGTCAAAAAGAGATACTTGAGTTTTTTTATACATGTGTACATGCACCTGACTTTGTCTGTGTCCATATGTATTTGCGTGTGCAGCTGTATGCATGTGAATGTGGCGCCTAGGTGTGTATAGTAAGGGGCCAATGAGGAGGAGCATGTTAACCAGAGGAGCAGCCGGTCTACCAGATGTTCCTATTCCCACTAGGCTTGTCACAAGTGGACCTTTACTTCTTTCCTTGCAACTCTCTCTCTGTGTCTCACACATACACACACACACACACACACACACACACACACACACACACACACACACACACACACACACACACACACACATACACACACACACACACACACGACGGATTCATGTAACAACTATGTATAGTACAACACAGGACTGAAAAGCTGTTTTGCTGTTTCAATTATAGATTTTCAAACATTGTGGAACATGTTTCAAGAGGCGCAACAGTGAAGAACATGTAAAGTCACCTGACTTTAATAACAAGTCTCTTTTCTCCTCTTCCAGTTTTTCATATGGCGTCCCTAGCATGTTTAGTATACTACTTCAGCGGGCTCTGTGAAAGACAAATGAGCTTACCTTGTTAAAATCATACAAGCAAAGTTGTGTGGTTAGCTTCACACTTTCGACATTAGTGTCAATCACCAGTGCCATTTTCCTCATTAGTAGTAAATTAGCCTATAAGTGCTTCATGTAGTAGATTCATTTTCATCTTCATATACTATAGTTGGGTGCTTTTCATGCTGCCATGATCCTAGGTAGAGGATATGGACATTTGGAAATGTCATGAAAAAGGTCGAGACCATCATTGTGGCCCGGATCAACAGGCTGATTTATGAGGTTCGGGCAAAGGAAATATAGTAAGGGGCAAGTGGAACAAGCAGGGCCTTATAGGCATTCCAAAGGTTACCTAACTTAATTTTAAATTAGCCTTAGGGAATGTCAGGAAAATTTGTCTGGTGCATAGAGTGATGAGGAAATGGATTTAGTTGTAATGACATTGTGTTTATGGGGATTAAGATAAGGCTAATCAGTTGCAGGAGGTGGATAAGTCAGCATAGTATTGATTGACAGTGATTGGGCAATAGATGTCAAATAAAATAACTGTTCTTCTGAATTTCACAGAGGTGTAAGTGACTAACATTGTTTATTATTTAGAGAAGAAGAAAAATGCAAGTCTCGGGGCTTCTACCACTCCCTATCAATCACAATGAAATGTGGCTGCCCTGAATCCCATCAACTAGTGCTTTGTCTTTGACGCATACAATGTCAAACACAATTTTGATTAGCCAACAATTCTCTGGAAATAGCAGCATTGCAAAGAACAAATGGTGTGACATTTTAAATATTTAAGTCAAATTTTACCACCGAGTATTACCCCTTTCAACAGACCCTCCCATCCCTGCAAATGTGTCAAAAGTACCTCCACATGAAACACTTCGAAATGAGTCATAAATTGCCAGCAAATGATTTCCTGTTCAGTCGGAATAACAGGGTCCCCACTTTGCTTTTGATTCAGGCACTTTTTTCATCTCCTTTTTATTTACCCACGCTGCCTTGCTGCAAGTTGTCTAGAATCCCTATAGATAAGTGTCAGACGGAAGGGCCGAGTAACCCAGAGGGTAGTGCAGTGTACATTTTGTGGCCCCACCCAGTCTAAATGTTTTAGAATGTACAGTGTGCCCTCTATCCTTGCAGGTAATGCCTTCCAGGAACCACACGCGATTAATGAATTCCGCTATAGAACGACAAACTATTTATCTTATTATTTACGATAATTTAAACATTTATGAATACTCCCCATACTGATATTAAACCACCTTCTATCTGTATTTTTCCCACACTCTTATTGACTGTTTAAAGCACTTTTATGTCTCATGAAAGGCCGAAACTCACGGAACATAGCACACTTCCAGATGCCGTCAGCCAATAGAATGCACGTACGGTATAACGTGACTGCCTCCCAAAAATCTGTGATGAGGTAAAGTCGCTAGCGTTGATGTGCGAATGCGCGAGGGTACACTGTATTGCATTTTATTTTTTTATTTTTTCCTGCCTGGACTAGCTTTACAGCTACATATAGGCCAACTACTATAGTCACCAGATGTGCATAAAGTTGTCTGCCTGGGTTTAGTGCATGGTTGTGTGGAGGCATGTGTTTGTGAGTCTTGTGATGGTGATGTGGCATGGAGGTCACTTCTGTCAGATCCAGCATCCAGGGCCATGCTGTGATGTGAAGGGCACTGTCAAGAGGCGACCACAAGGCTGCACAGGTACAGCTGCCCTCAGTGCTCTTTTTTTTTTCCATGGTACAAACACATAGACGTAGATATACGCAGAAACATACAGCAATCACACTCATGCTTCTTGACTGACACATGGTGGTAAAAAAGTACCCCTCAGGTGATAACCCAAAGACTGCATGGAGTCCACAAAACAGTAACTGCCTGTTTTCCCATAAAGTTTCATGTATGAAGCTGGAAAGATTGGTTTTCTTACCAATGTGTGGCTCAACCAGGAGTATGGCAGCTTAAAAATACATATTTAGACTCACATGCTGAACTTTGGAAGAGGAAAGGTTGAAAAACAACAAAAACCTGTGGGTGGATGAGACAAAAATGAAAAAGAAAGATATAGTATACTGTTCGAACAGATGACCTTTTTAGAATCCAGTTGTCTTTGTAAGACTTGAAAAGCTGCTAAAAAAGTTGTTGACAATGTAAAACTAAAAAAAAAAAAAAAAACCCCTCAGAAAATAAGTTGTGTGTCCATTTGTGAGAGGACTAACAAAACTTTACAACAAAACTACAACACTTTGTGTAGATGAAAGGGCCTTGAATGCTGAGCACGAAGTTGAGTTTTCAATGATCAGTTGTGTTTATATATATATATATATATACTTTTTTTTGTGCAGAATCCAAACGTACATGTATATAAAATGTATGAAAAGTATAGAGACCCGAAGTAAAATCACAATTTTCTGTTATAAACACTCAAAGTTTGAAACATAAGTTTATAGATCTGACTTGCATTTCTGCTTAATTTAGATCATAACAGTTCAGGGTGTGAAAAATCACAATGAGATCAGATCAGTAGAGTGGCAGATGAAGAGTGATTAGCAAATGCAGCTGTGGCAAAGCATGTGTGCGTGCCTATGTAAGAGTGTGTGATTGAGGAAGTACTGGTGGCGATCAATATAAAATAGAAGCTGCAGGATGTGTTTTAGAATATGCTTTTCTTAATATGAAGAGAGGAAGAATAACCCCTGACCTGGTGGAATAAGCTCAGCTGTGTGTGTGTGTGTGTGTGTGTGTGTGTGTGTGTGTGTGTGTGTGTGTGTGTGTGTGTGTGTGTGTGTGTGTGTGTGTGTGTGTGTGTGTGTGTGTGTGCGTGTTGTTGTGTGTGTGTTGTTGTGTGTGTGTGTGTGTGTGTGTGTGTGTGTGTGTGTGTGTGTGTGTGTGTGTGTGTGTGTGTGCGTGCGTGTTGTTGTGTGTGTGTTGTTGTGTGTGTGTGCGTGTGTGTGTCTGTGTGTGTGTTTGTGTTGTTGTGTGTGTGCGTGTATATCCGTTCGTTCTTCCATCCGCCTGTTGTGGTGTGCGACTGTAAATGTATCTCTCTTCTCTCGTCTTTGTTGGTCTCGGTCTGTGGCTGTTCTCAGCCTGTACCCCTCCAGTGTACACTATGTCCACACTACGGGAGAGCAGCTCTTAAACTTTAATGCTAATTGATCCCAGTGAAAAAAGTGTGGACACAGGTGTGTTGCCGCAGGCCCTGGCTCTGACATGGATGCCAAGGGATCTTTGGTAACCAAGGAGCTTATAAGGCCAGAGCAGAGAGTGCCACTAGCTGAGCCACAAGTGACCCAGTTCTTTTCTAATCAACACAAGTTTGATATACACTGGGTGTGTGCATACATGCGGGCGTGGGTTTGTGTGCCTGTCTGTGTGTGTGTATTTGCATGTGTGTGTATGTGGGTATGTTTGTAGAGACAGAAGTATGAAGTAAATTAAAATGTTTGGTATCTGTTTCAAAGTGCCACCATAAGAATACTAATGATTATAAATAGTTCGCTAGTAGAATCAAATGTGATCGATCTGCTTGATGCATTACTTCATAATTGTAAATTGAACAACAAGAGCCACCGGTGGACGGTGTGGATAAAATGACAGATTCCTAGAAAATTTTATTTCTTGTGGTGAAAAGGAAGCATGAGACAATAGATGAGAGAGCTAACATAGTGAATTGCTCCTGTGTGTGCATGCGCAAGTTCGTTTCATGTACTTTGTGCGTGTTAGTTTTTTGAACAAGTATGGTAATCATGAGCCTTTGAGCCCCAGATAAAAAAAACACATCTAAATCAGTCTCAAGCTGCTGTGTAACTCACAGGTTTCTGCTCTAAGTTTGCAGTCTTGATTGTGTGGGTGGGCGGTTGCATGTGACTATGAGTTGTTGTGTTGGTCTGGATAGAAAAGAGACTGCCAAGACGCAGGTGTTTGGATTAGGGATGATCCCTTCTCATATTCTCAGTAGTATATCTTATTTGATGGCTTTTCTGCCATGTAAATCTTATCAAAAACTAGCTAACAATAGCACAGTGTTGACAGACACCCAAGCATCTGGCGAGCCACCACTCAGAATGTTCAAACTGCTGTGAATAACCTGATAGAAAAGGAATAACTGGGGAGGAAACTCATGAAGTTTGTGTTTGCTTGCATCAAAGTGATGGTGATTTTTATTGTTGAAACAGATGAGACAAAATGGGAGAGGAAAGTGTAAAGTGCATATGGATAACCTCATAAATCATGAAACAGATAACGCTGTGTCTTAACCTGTGTCGAGCCAGGTGATGGCATGATGATGATTTAGATGCACCCCTTCCTCTGTGGTGTTGGCTGCCTCTTCAGCTCCCTTATCCTACTCAGAGACAGAGAAAGATTGGAAGAATGGGAGGAATACCTTTAGCCTGGACAGCGTACCATTAAATTGTGATGAGTGGCCTCAGTGAGGGGCTCTGTGTACAGCACTTTATTCTGGAATGATCACTTATTTATAGGTGTTGGAATTGTGTTGTTTGCTTGTTTTATTCAAAACCTTGTGGGTAAAGTGGCGGTGGACCGCCTGGCATGTGAGCACCACATCTCTAGAGGGCATCCCTGCAGAAATATCTTCCTCCTTGATGAATAAGTTAGGGGGACAGATGCATTTTTTATTCACACAGAATCCATTGTCGCTTGAGATGTCTGGTTGGCGGGAACGTGTAGTCAACCTGCAGGCGGTTAGAAACAACAAAACAACAACCTCCCTTAGACACCTCCATACATGCAAAAAAAAACAAAAGTATGATTACAAGTTCCTAATTACAGAACTCCTACAATAATAATTTATACAATAATTATTGTGCCGATAAATGCCTGGGTGATGTCTGTCATATTTTGTTTGTATGCAAAACACAGAATTTATTGAGAACAGAGAAACGAATCTCTGTAGCACCTCAATCTATGCCTACATTTCCATTATTTTTGTACAGTATTGAGTCAGTGATGGTATACACTGTATGTGTATATATACAGTATATATATATATATATATATATATATATATATATATATATATATATATATATATATATATATATATATATATATATATATATATATATATATATATATAAAATAAATTTCCCACGAGAAAGACTGGAGCAAAAACACAATGATTGTAATTATTATTAAAGTAAAAATTGAAAGTTACACTTCACCAGCTTCTTCAGGCATTACGTCTGTACGTTCTGGTTTACCACCCTGTACTCATCTCAAACTCACATTGACAGTCGCACAGCTGATGCACAAGCAAAAACATGATAGGTAGTAAAGCATAGACCGTCGCAGGAAGAGTTATGGTGTTTTGTGTACATGGGGGAACAACTCTTACCATGAATGATTTATACAAGAAAAAGAAAGTGAAAAGTCTTTCGCCAAGCACACCCATCCTGTGCCCTCCCATGTGAATGGAGGGGTGCATCTTTACACTGCCAAATGGGTCTGATGGTGATGGTGCAGAGGACCAAGCGAGGCTGCTCAGTCGCAAAGCCTTCTATGATCTTCACCACTCTCACTGCATGCTGGGGATACATCAAAAAAGGATTTAATAAATAAATAACGCTCAGCACTATGTTTTATTTAGCTGTTTGAGGCATCAGGGCAAGGGATCCTAGAGAACCCTGAGATTGGATTGCAGCTTGGATTATTGTTGGTTGCTTATTGCTGTAGAATCAGCTGCTGACTTGATTTTTTTTTTTTTTAATGTAGTCCTGGTTGAATTCACCTGTCAATGACAGTCAAGTGAAGTAACTCTAAATAGATGACATCATCTATTTATATCAACATGTGTACAGTGAAGAATGGTAGTGAGAATTCAGTCATTAGACATATTCCAAAAATTAGAATTGATCTGTCTTCAGTCATAGAGTTTTTGTTAACCTACAAGTATAGTAGTAATGTTAAATAATAAATAGTAAATAGTAAAAAATAGTAAATAATGCTTACTCATGACAAGAAAGGTTTGCATCTGTTCATACTATATAAATGTGTTGACAGTTCTTCATATACCCATTTGTGGTCTAATGTCTGGTTGTAGCAAATACAAACACATGAGGAAGAAGCATGAGAAGCATGAACTATACAGTGCACATGCTTAGTGTCTTGAATAAAGCACCAATATACTGTAGTTTGCAATAAAGCTGGACCACAATGTTATGTCTTTGCCAAGGAGATGGTCATTTGTTCAGTTTTTGGTGTTTTTTGGCCATTTGTTAGCAGGATTAGACAAAACCTAAAATATGGATATTTATGACATTTTGACAAACAACGGAACCTTGCAAACACTGAGAGATGGGGCAGTTTCCATCATTTAGGACTATGCAAAGCACATGCATTTGTCTATACGTTGTCCTGTCTGAACCCTCCTGTTAAATTGTGTGTTTGGATTTTTTTCTTCTTAAACATTTGATTGACCTTTATGTTGCTTAAAGTTTAAAATATCAGAAAAATGAATATATCCCAAATATGTTTTATGCTAATTATGTTAGACAATTGTTTTCTTATAATGTACATTTAGTGACATGATGACAAAAAAAGTATAACCTTCATATATGACTCGATTAATTTGATTCTCAAGGTCACCTCTGCTTGTTCTGTTTCTTCAGCTTATTTTGGTTTTGATAGGTATCCAAAACTATTCCTAGAGATGGTCCTTCAAGTATATGTTTTGTTTGCAGTGAGGGAGATGTGCTGCTTCTTCAACATGGCACAAACAAATGTTTGTTTCCATGAGACCTTTTTTTTGTGTGAATTCTGAATTTTTTTTTATCGCCTGCCTTGTTTTATAAGTATAAATACAGACAGCATGATGCTCAAATTCAGCTTGTCAGGTATTATTTCAAAAAATCAGAAATCGGATTAGCATATGTGTGTGTGTGTGTGTGTGTGTGTGTGTGTGTGTGTGTGTGTGTGTGTGTGTGTGTGTGTGTGTGTGTGTGTGTGTGTGTGTGTGTGTGTGTGTGTCTGTGTGTGTGTCTGTGTGTGTGTGTGTGTGTCTGTGTGTGTGTGTGTGTTTGAGACCATGAGTGTGCATGTGATTGTGGATATTTGCGTGTAATTGTGTGCGTGTACTGCCATAGTTATTTGTGTTCCTTAGAGTATGTGTCTGAGCATTATGCACCTGTGAGCTTGTGTTTGTGTGTCATCTTGAGTGCACCGTGAAGGTGTCATTGTGAAGCCTAGGCCCTGTAAGCTGTCACACAGTGAGAAATGCTGCACCTCTAAAGGGCATGCTTTCCGGGCCTTTCCTGTCTATTATAAGCCCTGAAACACTCATCAAGGCTGTTACAGTGCTCCCCCATGTCCCTCAAGCAGCCACAGAGAAAAGCCACCTTTCTAACTAGAAGAGCCCTTGCCTCTAAACTTCACATACCCTTGTCTTTTATTTTGACATGATAAATGCAAGAAGCCGTAATGAGGCATCGAGTTGTCAGGCCATCCATTTTGTTTTTCTCAATACTGAGTAAAATATAAGAATCCTACCTTTTGTGACACCCAATCACTTCTCACCGAGCTTCACGTCTTTGGAGGCGACTCCTGAGAGCATGTATATGGCCTTCTTTGAAATTGTTAATCACTAATTTCAGCGAATTACAAATCTTGTTTGTGTTTTTATGGGGGCGGTCGTTATTAAAGGAACACAATGCATGCACATACTGGATTTTTGATCAACTCTAGAACTGAAGCTGGTGCTGGCACTACAGAGTTAAGATAGACTCCGGTGACTCCAGCCAGAGATTGAGATGTGTTGCTATCTCGTCATCTGTAACGGTAACACCTGGCGTTGTCAGAAACAGATCTCCTTGATACCAGCCAAGTCAAATCCCCAGTTTGCCAAGCAAAGAGAATAAAACAATTTATCGATCTTGCCCCACCTCCCTGTGTATCAAACCAATCCATCTGTGTTTATCAGACTATCTTGCTTTCTATCTTTTGTTGTCTGCAGGCAGGCACTCTTTCCTCTTCCTCTCTTTTATTTTCTTCCTTCCTCCTCCCACATTTGTGTGGTGATCCATCAGCCTATTTACCTTATCATGCTGCCAAACCATCCATTTACGCTCCCATCTGTCTGTCAAACTGTATCTTAGCTTCCATTTGTCTAACTATCTCTCTGTTTACTTGCTCACCTGCCAATCATGTGGCATGCCTTTACTGTTGCAGGTACTAGTGCTCTTTTTAAACTGATACTGTCTCTGACCCCGCTGGCTCAGAAGACTAGTGAATAAAATGATTAGACTCTTATCAGTCCATGTAAAGTTTAATTCTCCATTAAGTACAGCACCAGGTCATGTCAGTATTACAGTTACATATCACAAGACTCCATATATTGACATTTTTGTGAAGACTTTCCTATTTTTGGAATGTCAAATGTTGTCAAGTCCTCGTGTGAGGGATATCTCACACAAGATATCTCCTCGAAAAAGTGATATCTGTGTTCTAAATAACTCCCCACCAAATCCAAATGGAAGCAGGCCACTGGTTTGGCTCAGTCAAATTCAAGTCCAGCCTCAGTGGAGCAAGCCAGGCACTGATGTCCATGTAGTCAGGGGTCTGGCCTCCCACAGAGGCCCAATCAGTCTTATAGGGTCAGTGACTGGACCCCCTAGGCAGCTGAGTGCCTTGGCCTGATGAATGACTCTCTGCTGGCTCACGCCTCTGAAGCATGAGACTCTGCTACATACCCCATCTGTGCTCTCCATGGTTTCTGCATGCCTTGTGGTCATAAGCTCAGGATGCTGGTAAAGTCCCAAATCATAAACTTTAGTTCAATGTATGTATCCTGGTGCTGCACATGCAGAAAGTTAATTGGAGAAAATTAATAATAATATTGTAATTTTTTACCCACCTTTTGATGACGGTGTCGCCATTGAAATTTTAATCTATCAATGGAGAAAAGAGTTTAAAGCTTTCAAAAAATCCAACACATAACGTGTTGCATATCTGAATTCCGTTTGACTCTTACGAAAATTACGTCATTGCTGTGCTGAAAAAAGGCTATAATGTAAAGTGTACTCAAACTGCAGCCAAACAGGGGGATTAATCTTAAATTGATTTATGCATTTACTTCCAACTGATGGCTGTTTTCTTTCATGGTAATATTTAGGTTGAAGCCTGGCTTCTAAAGCCTTACTGCTGTGAGGATGATCATTGATGGACAGTTTGCCTCAGGCGGTGATCAATAACAAAAATGTGTTCATGTGGCTGTTCATTTGTCCGTGCATGCCTTTGCTGGAATCCAGGCATTGTTTGGTAACTGAGGAATCAAGTCAGTGGAGACGTTTTCTCGAGAGATCCAAAAAGTCTGAGCTTAACTTTGAAACCACAGACTCAGTCAGAACACATGGAAAACACATGGAAAACCTCCTACTGTCAAAGCTTACCTGAGAAGATAAACTACTTCTTTTCTTCCATTTCAAAATAATCAATTTTATTTGAGCGTGTACAGTGATTTCATCCTCATCTGTAATATAATTTGTGCCAACAGATCAAATGCATTAATTTCAGACCAAGCATTAATTTCAGATCAATTGAGTTGTTAAGTGGTAGGAAACATGTGAAATTTGCATATCGTGTGTATTCGGTGGTATCACAGAGGCCCCGTCCACACGATAACGGATATTTTAAAAACGTAACTTTTTTGTTGCGTTTACGCCTTCTGTCCACATGACAACGCAGATATCTGGGACGAAAACGCAACTTTTTAAAAATGCTGGAAGAGGTGGATTTTTTTAAAAACGCTTTGTCTGCGTTGTCGTGTGGACGCCTATCCGCGACTTTTTAAAGGCTGCAGTTATGCACAGTATGCTCGACAGTATGTAGAAATGGGGAGATAGTAAGCATCATGGTAGCAAGAAAATCTGCCTTGATGTCATTTTGTGTGTGTGTGTGTGTGTGTGTGTGTGTGTGTGTGTGTGTGTGTGTGTGTGTGTGTGTGTGTGTGTGTGTGTGTGTGTGTGTGTGTGTGTGTGTGTGTGTGTGTGTGTGTGCGTATATGCGTGCCTGCGTGCGTGTGTGTGCAAAGTCCAATTTTCATCTTGTGGGAAGTCTAAAACGTAAATGGAATCTGGGCATAGAGAGTCGTGAGAGGCTTTTGGGGGAAAGAATGACTGTATTCACTATCTGGGTCAGTAACCAGTGCCGCCGAGCATGCCCATCACAGTACCGTTTAAGATAGAGTGGTGATAGAAGCATGGAAAGATTAACCACATCCCTGTCCTGTCAAACCGAGTGCATGTGTTGACCACCCTGCTCTCTGCAAACCTCTTCTCATTACCTTTTATCTCAACAGACTGTCAGTTAAGCTTACTTTGCCTCCATATTCTGTATACAAACTGTCGAGCAAGAATGCTGGTTTGTACACATGCAGCCCAGACATGCGTCTGAAGACAGCAAGATATAGTCCATTTCAAGTTAAAATTCATAATGTTTACACTGCTTTCCGTGTTTTCCAAATGTTAAGAAATCACTATGGCCAGCTTGTTTTTGTAAACACTGGACGTAATGTCTATAACAAAAGGGATTATTGTGGGGATAATAGGAGAGGGTAAGAAAAAGAAATAGAAAATGAAAAATGGAAAGATCATGTGTATAGAGTACTGCAAATATAGAGAGTGGGAGAATTTCAGTGTCTTGCCTCAGCATGTTTATCCTTGCTGGTCTGGGACATTTCCCCATGCCAGGCCACTCTGATCGCCCCTGTCTGTTCTAGTATGCTTAGAATACATGCCAAAAAATTGCAGGCCAGAGAGAAATCAGATTACCTTTTTGAATTTTTTACATAATGTACATAATGTATTTTTACACAATCCTCATACTCACTAGGTGTACCTATCATTTGTGTACAGTTGACTTTGAGTCAGAGTTTATTAATGGAGTGGATGAAAGGAGGAGATGAGATGTCAGCCTGTGCTGCAGTGTAGTGTGGCCAAGGTGTTGTGATGTTTTGATATTAGATAGTGACGCCTTATATTTTTGACCATTGTGAGATAGATATTAGATATCAGATGTTGTGATATTAGATAGTTGTGATAGTTGTGACATTAGATAGATAAACAGATTTTGTGATATTAGATAGATATTAGATGTTGTGATATTAGATAGTGACGCCTTTCATTGCAAGAAGGGTGTACCTTACCCACCGTGTGGGCCTCCTGCTAATTTTCACTTGCACTTTTTTATTTTTATTTTACTTAATTTTATACTGTTTATATTTTAGTGATAATTTAGTATATGTCATGTTAATGCCACATGCGTCTGCTAGTGCATGTCTTGTGGTATGTCCTTTGGTGTCAGTGTTGTTTTTTTATTCCGGAATGTATTCATTATGAAATGCCTGAGCAGTGGATATGTGCAATTTCCTCCGAGATTAATAAAGTATCTATCTATCTATCTATCTATCTATCTATCTATCTATCTATCTATCTATCTATCTATCTATCTATCTATCTATCTATCTATCTATCTATCTATCATCCGGAGAATTTGTGAAAGTCATCCTAGGATGTGTATAAAATCTATAGATGAAAGTCTTAGGCAGGCAGAATGAAAGACCCTGGATATATACAATGAATTACAAATTTTTTTAATATTATATGTGGAAAAATTGCTTTGTATGACATAAAATTAGAGAGAAAATTGTTTAAATCAATTTGGATTTATCTTTTAAGTCCTTAGTATTCTTATAAAAAGACATAAAGAAGACAATCAACACAGCATATTTAGTGCAATAGCTGAAGGAAAACATTTTTGAGCTACCATGTTTTGATTTGTTATAGATCAGTGTTTGTGTTTAAAATTGAAAAATCAGATTCAAGAAAAGGTTTACTCTCCTCTTTGACCATCTCCATCCTATCACCCCTTCTCTTCTTTACAGTCTCGACAACTGAACTCCTGTTTTCCTCAGCTGCATTTTTTCCCCTCCCCTGCTCCTTGTTTGGGGTGATTACTCTAAGCAGTGAACGAGTGGCTGTGTTTGCCATGACTGTAGTTTTGCGATACCTGACCCATAACTTTCAGTAGGAAGAAATAGCTTCTCTCCCTCTGTATCTCATTTATACACTCTATCTTGCTTCCGTGTAGGGAGTTCCATTACTCTGTAGCTTGGAGGCTGGTGGAGCGGTAGGGAGGGAGGGAGGTGCAGAAGATGAAAAGAGGTCACAGAAGGTTGTGGCTGTTGCTGTAGATGCTCTCCCTTTCGACGCAGAAGCAAATGCCACGCGTCAACACAGAGCGGGTGGAGATCTAATCACATTTATTATGTTTTATCTCATCAATGTGTGTGCAGAGCGACTCAAAAAGAGAGTGAGACAAAAGTAGTGACATGTCAGAGGAAACACGTTTCTACAATGATTCTCTATGAGAGCTAAAGCTCCAGTCCTGCCTCATGATGTATGCTGTTGCCCTTCTGCAGCTACTTACACATATGATTGGTGATTATGTGAACTTGACCTTGTTATTGTGGGCTTGATGAATGTGCATACCATGTTTAGATGATAAGCAGCTAGCGTAGCATAATCCCTCGGAAAAGCTTCCTGTGTATACTGACCACTGAGAAGTGATTCCTCAAAGCGCCCCATGCTGAAAGCAGTTGATAGATGACTGGCAGCTTTTCCTTCTTTCTCAGATCATAGAGCATTACTGTGTAATTCCTTGTAATTAGCCATAGATGACAGTAACATAAAACTCATTATGATATTTAATCTCTTTTGGGGAATCCACTGGGGAAATTGCAAGACTATCATCTATCATAACAAGTAACATTTCACTGGAGGCCCTCCACACAGTCAGGAGAAGGTTGGAGTTGAGTGCATCGGCTAAAGGCCTCTGCTTCAGTTGTGTGATAATCTTGGCGTCCTCTCCTCCTCCTATTACCCTTGTCTTATTCAGACCCCTTCCCTTGTGGCAGAGATCATCATGATACATAAGCAGGAATATGCCTGTATGTTAGAAACAGAGTGGGAGTGTGTGTTTTTTTGCTCAGAGGAACACACTATGCCTCACTCAGGCATAGTGTGTGTGGAATTCCGTGTGTGTGTGGGTGTTTGTCAGTGTGTGAACAAAAAATAGTATTATTGTACGTATGTTGCTGACTTATTTGTGCGCCCTCATTGAAAACCTTGGTGCATTTAGTAGCATTTTGAGAAATGTTGCCAGACAACATTTAATTAAGTTCTGGTATGGCAACACCTCCCTGCTGTACATCACATCCCATGGAATACCTGCTCTTCTTTTGTCAATTTCTTCTGCTTTTCTTTTGCTCCTTTGTGTCACGCCTGCTGTAACTCGGGAAGATGCTGCCTCTGGGAGAAGCAGGTAAAGAAGCCATCAAAACCAATGCAGGTAGAAAGAGTCGTAATCAGTGCTCCATAAAAACATGGAGTTTGTCTTTTGTGTGGATTCCTCCCTCTATCCTCTCAGCCTTGCTTTGTTTTTCGCTCTGCCTGTGTGTGTGGTGTGTGTGTGTGTGCGTGCGTGCGTGCGTGCGTGTGTGCGTGCGTGCGTGCGTGCATGCGTGCGTGCAAGCTAGCGAGCGTGCGTGTGTGTGAGAGAGAGAGAGAGCTTGAAGCTTTCAATTCAGCAGAGACTAGTAGTAATTTTTCTTTTCCATTCGAGATGGCTGCTGTTTGTTAAATTGTTGTGATAGATTGATGTGGGTTGGGGAAGAATGGACTTTTATCCACCTGAAGACAGGAACAGAAAAGTATTTATGAGAAGCCAATAGCTCTCTGCTCAAGGATCCTCTGATGGGAGATGCACTTTGCTGCAAGTTTTTCACTTTTTTATGAAGTCTATGACTAATGCTTTCCCATGAATTCAGGGATTTGGTCCAGACATGGGAAACTTTTATTTCACTCCTAAAAAAGTAACCTATATGGCAGTTTTCTTATAGGGGTTCAAGAGCTGGTTGCTGCTCTTTGCAGACCATTAGTGACAGACATGAAAATACCTCCCACAAATGTGACTTCAAGTAACAAAACCAACCAGCATCTGCTCTGGTTTAGTACTCAGTGTGCATGTTAGCGTTGGCACATCTGAACTTTAAATTAAAAGTAAGTTATAGGTTTGTAAAATGACACAGTATAAGGTTGTACGCTGCAGCATTAGATGCTTCTGTTTTGATTCCTAAAATACTACAATGGCCTAACAAATTCTGTCATATTTCAATAAATGATTGGCATGGTACTGCTGTCTACTTATTTTTTGTGCTTGACTGAAAAAGAAATTAGTTCTCTTTGTAATTTTTTTCAGATCTCTGATCCTATCTTTTTAATTTGTGTTTATAGACTTCTCTTAATCCTTTAATTCTGTCTTTTTTCCTCATCCCATTAGTAAATGTCTCCCAAGATATGCCCACATCCCCACATAAGAGCCGAAGACTCTGTATTCCCACAGCTCTGTTATTCCTGCTCCTCCGATTGCCCAGAAATGAGGTCACAGCAATTGGGCTTGCAAATAAGTGACAAGTAAAGATTATATATAATCTATGTTTTCATTTATGCCTGTCTTTTTGTGTCCTATTTTGTTTTGAAAAAAGGGAGTTTTGGCTACGGACTGGAGAGCATGTGAACACGTCAATGGTTGCGTGGATAAGAGTGTGGACAGTTGTTAGCTTTGATCTTCACCTATAGTGTACAACTGTATGTTTAACTGAAAAAAAGCAGCAAATACAGAGTCTTTCATTCTTTGGTTTCCTTCCCTCTCCTTCCCCTTCTCTCCTCCTGTGCACCATCTGCATGGTATTTTATATCCAATCGAATGAGTGCTCTCTGTTTTCCACTGTAATGGTGGCATCCATGTGCATGTTTGTGTAAGTGTTCGCAGTCATCACTCTCAGCTCATTAGCTGACATGATGGATGGAGAGAGTGCCATTAAACAACGCCCAGTCCGGGTGCCTGGAACCCTACAGCTGGCACTGAGTAATGGACATAGCTGTGGTGGCATGCTTGGAAACATTGGGGAGTCCTGTGTGGGTGTACCTGCATCATTTCCATGGCTATGCTTCCTGGTTCTCTCCAGCCCCACCTGCCACTTGGATGCCCAGCAGATGCCATGGGCATTTCTGGGCACACGTGGTTGGATACCATGGGTGGCAATGTTTGTATGACAGTGTCATAGGACTGGCAACTGAAAAAAAGTGATACTGGCCCTACTTTCTGACCAAAAATGCTGCAGCAAAACATTTAGTGCCACCAATCTCATTTACGACTTGTCACATCACATTGAACTTGGGCAGCACAACAAATTGCTTCAGCATCAATGTGGCTGTTTGTCCAATCCTGTTATAAAATACACAGAAAAGTAAAGCAAGTTAGCTGTAGAACTGGCTAGAACTTCACTAAGCTTTTTAGTTCCTTAAATTAGAAAAGAAAAGTTTCCAGGTTCTGATTTTCCATGACTCTCATTTTATTTTCCACTTTTTGACCCATTTGGGACAAACAGTTCCAATTCATTCGTCCAAATATATCTCCCCACTTGTGTGTCCTGGCATCCAAATCACATACATGAAGCCGAAATTGGAGCAGTGGCAGAAGGATGAACCAACTGTTGTAGATATAGGAGGGGGACTTTTGTTTAAAGAGTTTAAAAGTACTCAAAAACTATGACAGTTGTGATGAAGTCCTACTATAAATAGTATTCTTGTTTTTTATTTGAAATTATAACAATATGATTCTATATAAATACTAAACAAAATATTGAAAATGAACAATCCGAGCATATAGCAATGCCAGCTATTTTCAATATTGTTCATTCCTTCCCTGGTGTAGAAAAAGAGCATTTGTCTGTTTACAGTCTTGCTGTGTTCTCTACGTGTTTCCAGTCCCAGTTGTCTCCTGCTCCCATTTGTTATGTCCATGTGTGCCTGCATGTGTACATTTACTTTATTTCCTCTGCCTGTACCACGTCGGATGTGAGAGTCGCTGAGGGGCTCTTGAGTGGAATCCTGAAACCAGATCTGAATAAAGTTGATATGACATCAGACACAAGCACCTCACTCTGGCAGCTTCTCTTGTTTCTCTGTTCTCCCCTGCTGCTCCTCTGTTAATCAGCCTGGATTTGCTTCATGTTTTTTTCTTCTCCCCTCTTTGTCCCTTTACACAGTCTTTCATTTAGTTGAGCTCTTGCTTGCTAGTATGGATCAATGTAACAGCGCATTCTTGATGTTGATGTTTATTCTTTTTTTTATCTGAACAGACAACCGTCGCACAGTCCTGGAAAGGTCTCGTTCGCGCCACAACGCAAGTCACCAAGCTCGGTGATCGCGCGCACCTACCACAAGACACTAGATAAGTGCCAAAGAGGCCTGCGATGTGGAGACATGGAGGACATTTGAAGGAGGGAGAGACCACCCTTCACTGTGGCACGCATGCATAGACATACACACACACACACACATACACACACACTCACACACACACACACACACACACACACACACACACACACACACACACACACACACACACACACACACACACACACACACACACACACATATGGAACACCACATATGGAACAGAAAAGCCTCGAGCAGTCACACAGACCTAAAGAAACTTCAGCTCATCACATAATAGTTAACTTTCATGCCGTTTGTCTTATACCTTCCATATTTATTCAGTAGTTTCTTATCGCTCTAAATGTGCAGGCTTAAACTTAATTCTTGAGTCATCTCACTCAATCCATGTCCCGCAAATCATAAGAACTGGCCCCTGTCTGTATCGGTATTTCACAGCACGTTACTCATGGATGTTGAAACTGTAATCTCCATTTTGACAAATGCATTTGTATATTGTGTCATATCTGCCTGATGGGTTCAGTGCTGTTAACATGGTAAAGTGACACATTTCTAAATGCATATAACTGCCTTAGGGAGACACAATGACGCTTTGACCTTTTCTTCAGTCACATGGGTTTTAGCAGGGGAGGCTTGAAGTTATGACAATGTTATCTCATATTAATCTATTTTAATCCACGTGTTTCCTGACATTAGAGTGTAGATAGGAATGGTGTTCACTCAACTTCGTTTTACAATTTTCTTTTTTTCCCTCTTCATTTTGCAAAAATTAATAGACATGTAAAAAAAAAAAAAACTAAAAATAGGCTCTGGATATCAACTAGTATGTAAGCATTTAATAGTGAGGGTGGCATAACTCAAGGTTTTACCATTGTTCATTTTGTGATTTTGGGAAATGTTCACGGTTATGTAAAAAAAGGTGAAAAACACTTTTATATTGTTAAAACATGGAAGGGGGTGGTCAGTTTGCAGCTACTACAGAATCCTACACCATATTTGCTCCCATGTAGTGAGGAAGTTGAAAATAAATCCTTTTCATGTAGCTTCAATTACACATTTGTGCAGTTTAACATTTATGTACATAATGTATGTGGGGATGAAACTGCCTTTTTTTGAAATTACCAACTTTCTTTATTTAAAGAACCAATAGCATCCAAATATCCATCTTTCTTCCGAACATATTAATTAATGCTGGATGCTCCAAATATGGTGCTTTTGTCACAAAGTGAACTATTAGTTTGCAATGACACCCCATTATCACAATTTTCCTTGGATGTAAAGGTCTGTCAACTGGCTCAGTATCTTAAGTGACAACTGAAATTTCAATGCATAAATTTACACTTACCTACCATAAAATTATCTTATTTTTTATGAACTGCAGGAAATATTTTTAAAAAATCGAAAACCCCTGTGGAAATGCTGATTTTTAATTAATCTCTAAATGCTGTGAAGGAATAGATGGCTCAAACACAAAATGCTTTGAAAAGAACCTTTTTCCTACTGGGATCTGCGCAGTCGAAGCTAAATACTTAGCATCTTGATCCCACCAGGAGTCTTGAGCATCGAACACCTGATCTGTGGTGCTTGTGTACAGAATTCCAAATTTTCCTTTCAGCTTTCTTTTTCTGTCAGGACCCGCTGTCACACAAATAGTTCACGTGACCTGTTAATTCATATATTTATGCCTGAGGTGTTTCTGTGCCTTCACCGCCCTAAACCGTGAGCAGATGCTACTAAAAACAACTCATGAATCCAAATGGAGAGTGGGCATGACTAGAATAACAGACTACAGGGCACAAAAGACAAGATGATGCTTGTCTTCGCAAGTGAATCTCCCGTCTCCCTCCAGTTCCCCAGCACTAATGGCATAAGTGACCCTTTTACCAAAACACAAGTTACTTTCGTAATGCCATAACTAAGCTTCAGGCTTTGTGGGTCTTTGTGATTGTGTTCAGAAATGTGTGTGTACATTTGTGCACCTGCCTGCGCAGTAATCAGAACCATGGAAAGCAGGATTCAGTGCACTTGACTCCTGGACTGAATACATTGAGATTTTTCATTTAACAGTCTGACAGCGCAGCTCATGATGTGTCTCTTTTATGATGTTTCTTCTTCCAGCTCGCATGCTTATGAAAATGCAATTTTACATGTCATCTCGACCTAAGGTGCATCCACAATGCTCCAAGAAGTCGGACTGTTTTAGAAGACAACAGTTCTCCTTTGAATATAAAGTTCAAGCATTTGGGAGTAGAGGAAGTAGAAGCAAATTATGTTTTTGCATGAGGCATTTGGCATATATATGAGTTCAAGGATGTGCCACAAAAGACCAAAATTTCCATTTTCTAATCACAGCTCTCTGTCTCGCCACGCCACCACAGCCATACAGTTTAAATACTGAAACCAGTTTGGTATTTCAGTTTGATGTCTGCTGTGGCATTTGGCTTTCATTCACCCCCTGATTGGATACTGTACATTCCAAAACAACCACTCCTTTGTGGTAAGCAATTAGGATGTCTATTTCTTCATGAATAATTTGATTGAAGACTTTTTCTTCATTATTTAATCAATTTGTATTCTTTTCACATGTTCCAACAATATTTAACATGCAGGAAGCACCATCCTCAGTATTCAATGACAGGAAATATCTTCTTTTTTTTTTTGTATATTAAAGCAAGTAAAGGCTTCTTTGTCAACATATGAAAAACATTGTACAGACATTAAAAAGTTGTTTTTCTTAAATGTATCGATCGTTGAATAGACATTGACCCCATTAAGAACTGTCACTCAAGGTAGGAAACATTAATGTGATTGCAAACTGATAGCTGTGGTATTTCTTGTCTAAAAACATTTTTTGAGATGCATTTATTTGAAGCTTAGAAAAAAAGTTTTGTCATGATGCCATTGGAGAACATTAGCTAAAAGCTACGGTGTAAGCCAATGTTGAAGTTTCACCTAATGCATCTTTCCTGCAACAAAGATTGCTCTGAACACTTCCTGTTCCCAGGCATGTGATGCAACTTTAAAACTCAAGTGGGTGTGGGTTTTAAAACAGCAACACTGCAGATAAAAGATGTTCCACAATGACAACTTTTCCCATCCTCCCTGTAAAGTACTAGTTGTATTTCTTCATTCCATGTTTTAGGATGATCAGATTGATGTGTTTATATAGGAAATAGCAGAAAAGTGTTCAATGGTCAATGAACCCTTGACTGTTCCATTGTTTTAGTATTAACAACAGGCCTGTTTGTGTTTGAACTGATCATCCCATTGTCTTTTACCTTCTGACTAACAAACCTGAATCTTATCATATTGTGCTCATGGTAATTGTAGGAATGAGGAGGCAGGGGTATGAATGATTTATCAAAACATTTAAGGTGCCATGTTTTCAGTGATGGCTACAAGCATTTCAATGAAAAGAAAAGTTTGTTGCTTACAGTCACTGACTGCACTTTACCTCACGAGATATTCTGCTCAGACAGAGAAAGGGTTGTTTATAATATTTGATTACGACATAGCCACTAACAGAGTTAACTATTTGCAAAGCACTTTTTTGGTAAATAGTCCCAGCTGCCACATATCCAGTTCTTTTCTGCTTTGTTAGTGTTTGCTATTGATTTGTGGAAGACCATTTGCAGCTGAATCAACAAATAATGCTCATAAGTGTTGACAAACCCTGTCTGACCATAATGTGTAAGCTGCCATATCCCTGCCTGCCATCCATGTTGTCACTGAGTATGTTTTACTGTCTTAAGAAACATTTATATTTGTAACGTTTTATTTGTATCCTTAAGAACATGAAAAAGCGTTTAGGCACACTGTCCTTCCATGGAATATGAAATGGAATATGATACTAAATACACTTTGTTATATAAACTGATTTCTGAAAGATACTTTGGTTTTTGTCTTATTTTCGTCTCTTCATCCATTTGGTTAAAAAGCCTTGTTCTTTTTTCTCAGGTCTAAAATTACCTCCCAAGGTTGCTTGCAAGCAGGGCAAACAATACTTGTCCTGCACTGACTCATGGACAGGGATTACAAAGTGCTGTAGATGTTAATGCATGATGAATGGAATGGCTTCTACCTATAAAAGTAAAATATTTGGACTTTGTTGTCCGCACTGCTTTATCTTCTGCAGTGTTAAAGGCTAAGTGATAATGTTGTCATGTTCAACACCAGCATTGGAAAATAATCACAGTCAGAAATATTTTATCCAGAAAAACAGAGCATAAAAATGTAATAACATTACTGCTGAGTACGGAAGGATTCAATATTATAGTTGGGGAAAAATGTTCTCAGTGATAGAGAATATAAATTAAAAAATAACAATGAATTAAAAAAACATAATCATAAAATAAAGGTCAACATAGAAGTTACCCTGTGGCCAAAGCCTTTTTCACTATCTCTGTGTGTGCAGAAACACAAGCAGAAACATTCAAAGCTCCCTTCTGTGAATCTTGGGACTGAACTTCTGAGTCTCTCCTCCTCCCAATGAGCAGCCAGACAGATGGAGATTCATCTCTCAACAAGCTGTGATCTGTGTTTAGAGATGTGTGCTTCAGAACACAACTCTAATTAGGTTTATTGTTGATCTTGTGAGGTTAATTTGTACTTGGCTGCAAGTAAACATGCATAAAGAGGCCAACCTAGTTCCTTACAAGGTACCAACACCGTAGCTATGAAGAAGAGAGGCTTTTAAAGTTTTGTTTTTTTTTTTTTTTTTTCACTTTCTAGATGACTGAGAAAGATTATATCGCTTGTTACTTTTTTTTCTGCTGTGGTTCAATTGCACTTTGTACCGAGGGTGGGAGATCCATCTTGGATGGAATGGTAGAAAGGGGAATGACAGTCTGTTTGTCTAATGAGCTTAGAGTTGGTGCAGTTGTGTGTATGTGACAGGTATTTAATTTATCTTTTTTTTTTTCATTTTATTTTTACAACTTACAGATAAATAGCCTTGTCAGAGCCGGGGCTGCAAAGTTCCCTTTTCTCCTCCTTCCAGCCATACACAATGTTGTTTTTAATGTGCCCAGTGACAGAGCAGGTGTCAGGGGGAGAACAGTGTAATTACGTTTCATTCTGCATTTTTAGCCGCTTGACTCAATGAGTATGTTAACATTATGGAGATGAGACAAAGTATAAAAGGAGCCATTCCCTCTATACCTGAACTGATTCTGTCTGAGAAGTTATGTTCTCTAGAAGCGACATTTCAAACTTAAACACAAGATTTTGATAAATGCAATTACTGTATGTGTGTTCAGGGCAAATGTGTGTCTCTGAACTGTTGTCTACTGTTCTATGGTTGTTTGTGATTGAAACAGCTCATGTTTTTGCATTAAAGTCATACAATCTGATCTTATTCCCCCACAAATTTGGTAAGTAAATATCTTTTGGCAGGGGTATGCAATCCCTTCATGGGGGTATTTTTATTTTTTTAATAGTGCTCTGCCACCGGCTTAAACAGATGTTACTGGTGAGTACAACTAATATAGTCTCACCACTCTGTAACTGAAGTATACAAATCATTTTAAAAGTTACGTATTTAAGGAGAGAGCTGCTCTTCATCAATAAATCGTCAGGTCAAAATTTAAATATTCCAAAAAGGGGAAGAAAGGTAGCACATTTCAAAAGTCAAGTCACATTCAGCTCATGTCTCTGATAGCATGCTGATGTGTATTAGCATGCAGACTTCATCACATCAACTGAGGAGTACAACCTCAGATAATTAAATATATACAAGGGTGGAGTCAGCAAGTTGAACCCAATTATCAAGGAAACAGTCAGTCACAAATGCACATTATCCCTGGCCACATTGTTTCCAAGAACAATATACACCAGACAAACAGATATGTCACACAAATTGTCAGCCACAAATTCTTTCACTGTGACCTATTTATGACATTTCGGATGAGACTGTTCTGTGTGTCTTGTAGAAGTAGTAGGCAGTGGAGTTCAAAGTATCTTCATGGAGCATGCAAACATAAATTTCTTGCAACAAGACACACTTGAATTGTCTTCCTATTGTGTGTGCAGTCCTTTACTAAATTAAATCTTCCCTTTGTGTCTCTAAAAGATGAAGAAAATTATTTAATAAAATAAATCAACCGATTTATATAAACATGGACAGAACTGATGGATTTTTGTTGTATCTAAAAAGCTCAAACTTCTTGGAATTTTTCTGTGATCACAGCATGAATTAAATCATTCATCTAGATTCGACCATATGAAGTTGGAGTCACTCACACTTCCTTCTGTCAAATAAGAAGTGCTCGCAATCCTCTCAAACACATAAAGGATATCATCCAATTGCTCACTTTTTAAGGGCGAACTTAAACCATTCAGATCTGTTTTATTCTAAACATAGGTCACTTAACAACAAACATTATTTAAAGTCCTAAAAATCATGACATGTTCCACATCCTAACAATTATTTTAATGACAAGTCAACTATAAATTCTTTTTCCAAATGTCATTCCATTTGACACAGCCTCAGAAAAGGTTTAGGCCGTTTTACATGGTTCAAGATGGTGTTTTCACAATTTTTTTTGTTTTGTTTGGGCAAACTATTATTGGGGCTTCAAATATATTAAACAAGGTGAGAAAGGTGAAAGTTTCCAAATAAGAGAGGAAAGAA